>NC_069501.1:991299252-991481956 GCF_027579735.1 Bombina bombina
GCAACAAGCTTAACTTATAGGCCTCAATTCAATAACATTAGCTTGTTAAAGGAATAACTCACTAAAAAATCTAACTATAATTTCACCACTCATAACCTGCTGAATTTATAAATATTGGAGCAGTGAGTTCAGCTCAATTGAAATTAATGGAGCCGCTTCTGTATTACTGCCATTAACTCCTCCCTGCATATAAGTTCCACTTTCATGGATACTAACATCATAAAAATATATATTATGCTTACCAAATAATTTTATTTCCTTCTATATAAGGAGAGTCCACGGCTTCATTCCTTATTGTTGGGAAATACTGAACCTGGCCACCAGGAGGAGGAAAAGACACCCCAGCCAAAGGCTTAAATACCTCTCCCACTTCCCCTATCCCTCAGTCATTCTGCAGAGGGAAAAAGGAACAGTAGGAGAAATATCAGGGTATAAAAGGTGCCAGAAGAAAACACAAAATTTAGCGGGAGCCGTGGCCTCTCCTTATACAGAAATATGTTTTTCTTCTTAATTTAAGCAGAGTCCACTTCTTCATTCTTTACTGTTGGGAAACTTAGACCCAAGCTCTAAAGGACACTGAATTATAACGGGAGGAACAAAAAAAGAGGCGGACCCTAATCTGAGGGCACCACAGCCTGCAAAACCTGTCTCCCGAAGGCTGCTTCAGCTGAAGCAAAAACATCAAACTTGTAGAATTTAGAAAACGTGTGTAAGGAGGACCAGGTAGCCGCCTTACAAATCTGATCCCTAGAGGCCTCGTTCTTAAAGGCCCGAGAGGAAGCCACTGCTTTAGTAGAATGAGCCATAATTCTCTGAGGAGGTCTATGTCCCGCTAAGCGGATAAGACTCCTCAACTAAAAAGATAAGGAAGTCGAAGAGACCTTCTGACCCATACGCTTCCCAGAATTTGCCACAAACAAGGAAGAAGTTTGTCTAAAATCCTTAGTAGCTTGAAGATAAAACTTCAAGGCACGAACCACGTCTAAATTATGAAGTAAACGTTCCTTCGAAGAAGAAGGATTAGGACACAAAGAAAAAACCACAATCTCTTGATTGATGTTGCGGTCTGACACAAATTTAGGTTGAAACCCTAACTTAGTACATAGGACAGCCTTATCCAAATGAAACACCAGATAAGGAGGCTCACATTCAAGGCGTTAATCTCGGATACTCTGCACGCTGAGGTAATAGCCAGTAGAAAGAGAACTTTCCAGGCCAACAATTTAATATCAATATCAATTTCATGCATAGGCTCAAACAGAGCCCGCTGCAAAACTTTAAGAACCAGATTCAGACTCCAAGGAGGAGCCGAAGATCTGAACACAGGTCTGATCCTAATCAGAACCCTAACAAAAGACTGAACATCTGGAAACTCAGAGAGCCTTTTGTGCAGTAAAACAAACAAGGCCGAAATCTGTCCCCTCAGGGAACTGGCCGAAAGACCCTTCTCCAGACCATCCAGAAACAACAGAATCCTGGCAACCTTAACTTTATGCCAAGGAAAACCACGCTCTTCACACCAGAATAAGTAGGTTCTCCACACCTTACGATAGATGCGACGAGTAACCGGCTTATAAGCTTGGATGAGAGTATCAATATCTCTCTCAGAAAAAAACTCTCTTGGCTAGGACTAAGCGTTCAACCTCCACGCAGTCAGCTTCAGAGAATCTAGATTTTGATAAACAAAAAGACCTTGTTCCAGCAGATCCCTGCGACAAGGTAACTTCCATGGAGGAGAAGATGACATCCTTACTAGGTCCGCGAACCATGTCCTTCACGGCCACGATGGAGCAATCAGTATTACTGACGCCTGCTCCTGCTTGATGTGGGCCACTACCCGAGGAAGGAGTGGTAATGGCAGTAAAAGGTAGATTAGATTAAACCTCCAAGGCACCGCTAATGCATCTATTAGCTCCGCCTGAGGATCCCTGGACCTTGACCCATATCTGGGTAGTTTGGTATTGAGACAAGACACCATGAGAGCTATCTCCAGTATCCCCCACCTGTAGCATATCTCCGCAAACACTTCGGGAGAGACCATTAACCCGGATGAAAGGATTGTCTGCTGAGAAAATATGCTTCCCAGTTGTCCACACCAGGAATGTGGATTGCTGACAGCGAACAGCTGTGGGCCTCCGCCCACTCCAGAATCCGAGATACTTCCCTCATTGCTAGGAAGATTCTCGTTCCCCCCTGATGGTTGATGTAAGTCACCAAGGTTATATTGTCTGATTGGAATCTGATAAACCGGGACAAACCCAGAAGAGGCCAAGCTTACAGAGCATTGTAGATTGCTTGAAGTTCCAAAATGTTGATGGGGAGTAAGCGTTCCTCCTAAGACCACAGGCCCTGTGCCTTCTTGGCACCCCAAAAAGCTACCCATCCTGAGAGGTTGGCGTCCGTAGTCACAATCTCCCAGGATGGTCTGAGAAAGGATGTCCCTCGGGACGGATGATCTAGACAGAGCCACCAAGAGAGCGATTCTCTCGACCAGTTGTCCGGGGAAATCTGTTGAGACAGATCCGAATGATCACCGTTCCACTGCCTCAGCATACACAGCTGTAGCTGTCTGAGACTGAACCTGGCAAAAGGAATTATGTCCATGCTGGACACCATGAGACCAATTACCTCCATACACTGAGCTACAGATCGCCTTAAGGAGGTCCGGAGGGCAAGACATGCTGAAGCTAGCTTGCACCATCTCTGGTTGGTTAGAAATATCCTCATTGATATTGAATCTATTATAGCACCCAGGAATTCTACGCTGGTGTTTGGAATGAGAGAACTCTAAGTTTATCTTCCATCCATGTGATCGAAGAAGAGAGAGAAGAGATACCAAATGGTCCTCTGCTAGACAAAAGGATGGTGCTTGAACCAGAATGTCATCCAAGTAGGGAGCTACTGCTATACCTTGAGTTCTGGCGATGGCCAGGAGAGCTCCTAGAACCTTTGTAAAGATTCATGGAGCTGTAGCTAGACCAAACGGAAGTGGAATGAACTGGAAGTGCTGATCCAGGAACGCAAACCTTAAAAACTGGAAGTGGTCCCTGTGGATGGGAAAGTGAAGGTAGGTATCCTTCAGATCTATAGTGGTCATGAACTGACCTTCCTAAACTAGAGGAAGAATTAACCTTATTGTCTCCATCTTGATTGAGGGGACATTTTGAAATTTGTTTAAGCACTTTAGGTCCAGAATTGTGCGGGAAGTTCCCTCCTTCTTTGGGATCACAAACAGGTTTGAGTAGTATCCCAAATCTCTTTCTGTGATAGGAACCGGGACAATAACCCCTGTCACGGATACCAGGCTGCAAGGGTTAAACCCCTACCCCCTATAACCTCACCCCTGTTGTTTCTTAGTGGTTTTGGGCTCCTCAGAGATACCACAATCCCTGGAAGCTTTGGTTTGCTTGTCTTGTAAAAAGCTGGTGTATGACCAGGAAAACCCTCCTAGGCTGTCCAGGCCCCTGGAACTCCCGGTCGGCCGCCTCACCACGGACACCCGTCTAACCCCTCTCAGGCTGCCCGGGCTCCTGGAACTCCCAGTCAGCCACAGGACAGTAGGACACCTGCTAACTTTACCCCTGGTTGCTCCAGCAACCATGTTTCCCAGAGCTCCGCTCTTTTGGGGATTAGTAGCCCCTAAGGAGGACAAGAGGTGGGGGAATTACCGGAGGGGAGCTGCTTTGGGAACCAGGGGTTTTGGACATCCCTACCCCCATAACTTCAACTGGCTGTATCTCCAGTCCCCAATAACGAATCAAGGCGCTTTTTGGACTGCGGCATCTGGGGACAGAGAGCTTTCAAATGACACCCTGGAAGTGCCGCCGCCAGGATCACACCAAAACCGTCACCACTGTGTCCTGGTTGCTATGGAGGCGCCAATCAGTCTGGAGGGGCGGGAATGGCGGGAAAACTGTGTGTAAAAGATGTGTGTTTGTCCCAATAAAGTCTGTTCTATTTTCACCTGAATGCTAGTCTGTCTAGTCATTTAGGTGGGCTCCTGCTAGAATCACTTTCCTGGGCTACATAGCCACTTGTTCCAGGCAATGGAAGGACCCCTTTGGCGGAGCTACCCAGTCGGGGTAACCGGGGATCCGTCACATTGGTTGGCAGCCTGGGATGCTTCCGTCTATCTGGAACGTCCAAACCACCAACTGAAGATCTTGCCGGATGGAGCAGTACCATGGGCTCCGGAAGGAAGAATTGAGAACGTTGCTGCAGGTTAGAGGGAAAGTCGCTGGCAACAAGACAAAGGCAGTACTCGTAGCTGAACTGATGGAGGACGATTGGGCTAGCAAACAGGCTGGTGGGGCGGACAATGACCAAAGCGGAGCACGGCCAAGTACAGCCTCCACTCAAGGGACTACAGTGTCCGACATGCAGCGACAGGTACAGTGGCAACTGGCTCTCTATGGACCTAACCCCCCCGAGGAGATCATTACTCAGATAGTGACTGACGCCAACAAAGGTACATATGTTGAAGCTTCAGAAGTCTATGGGGGGGTCATGCTGGATCCCCTGGACTCCCCTTCACGACCCAGGAAACTACCTCACGGGGCTTTCCACCAGCTAAGATTCCGGGGGCTAAAAAGACAAGAGGAGCAGCCGTATACCGAGTTTGCCCACCGCTTAGCTCGGTCCTTGAACTCCTGGGTTACTGGGTGCCACATCACCACCCTAGATGGAGCTGTTCAATTCCTCCTCCTGGAGCAGTTCTACAACCGCACCCCAGCAGAGATAAGGGACTGGGTAAAGGACAAGGGACCCAGAACAACTGACCAAGCCACCGCCCTGGCCGATCAGTATGTGGATGCCCAGCGCCAGGTGGCCACAGACTTCTGGCCAGCAACCCGCTCCACTCCAGCCCCAGCGCTACCGCCCCCTGTGTACCTGGCTGGAGGCAGCAATTCCCGGGGGTGTTATGGGTGTGGACACCCTAGCCATGTGGTACGGAACTGCCCAACAAGACAAAGAAACCCCCCAGCCCAGCCTCCAAGGAACCCTGCACCAACTCTGTGGGAGACTCCTCAAGCCCACATCTACCAGGCCACTGCCCATTGTGCACATACAGCAAGCTCCGACCCCTATGCTGAGTGGACAGGAGAAGAAGTGGGTGTCTTGCACCACATCAGCTCAGTGGGCCAAGACAACCGACACCAACATTGGCAAGATGCCTGGGTCAACAGGCAGGCGGCTCAAGGAATGAGAGATACGGGGGCCACCATCTCTTTGATTTAGCCTCACCTCATTCCCCCCTCTGGCTGCACTGGACGGACCCTCACTGTAGGGGTAGCGGGAGGTGCTGTTCTGAGGGTTCCTACAGCCTGGATCCATTTGGACTGGAAAACCGACGCCCGCAATGTAGAAGTGGGGGTTGTGCAAAATATCCTTGTTGAGGTCCTGTTGGGAAATGACCTCAGCCACCTTGTCTCTGCCTTTTTGGGGATTACCTCTCCGGACACCTGCCCTGTGACTACCCTCCAGCAGGCCAGATGTCAAGCCACCTCACCAACTCTGGGGACCCAGGTAAGACCTACTGCCCCGACTCCTACCTTACCCCAACTGACCGTCCCCACTAAACCCAAACTTGCCGACACCCCCTCCTGGGCAACCCCTTCCGACTTCACCAAAGAGACCTTGAGCGACCCGACCCTAGCCCATTACAGAGACCGAGTAGGTGCTGATGCCCAGGGCCCCGGAGATGAACGGTTCCAGTGGGAGGGCGAGCTCCTGTACCGGATCTCCAACAGGAGAAAAGGACCAGTGCTCAAATGCCAGCTGGTCGTACCGAAGAAGTTTCGGTCCAACCTGCTGAAAATAGGGCATGACATTCCCTTAGCTGGCCACTTAAGAAAACAAAGGACCCACCACCGCTTGACTCAAACCTTCTTCTGGCCAGGCATTACAGCCGATATTAAGGAATACTGTAAATCCTGTGAAGTTTGCCAGAAGGTAGGAAAGACAGGAGATCATACGAAAGCCCTCCTCCATCCCCTGCCCATTATTGATGAACCCTTTAGCCGAGTAGCAGTAGACATCATGAGGCCATTAGCTCGGCCCAGCCCCTCAGGGAAGAAATACATCCTTATGGTGGTAGACGATGCCACCCAATACCCAGAGGCAATCCCCTTGGCCAATATCCAGGCAGAGACCATTGCAGATGCGATGCTCCGGATATTCACCAGGGTAGGCTTCCCTCGGGAAGTGGTTTCTGATCAGGGAACACAGTTCACTGCGGAAATCACTCAACAACTCTGGAAGTTATGCAGGATTAAACCCCTGCACAGCGCCCCTTACCATCCCCAGACGATTGGGCTGTGTGAGAGGTTTAACAGGACCCTAAAGCAACTGCTTCGGAAGTTCTCGGCCACTCACAGGGACTGGGAAAAATTCCTGACGCATCTCCTCTTTGCAATTCGAGAGGTGCCTCAGGAATCCACAGGTTTTTCCCCCTTGGAACTACTGTAGGGTCGAAAGGTTAGGGGCCCGCTAGATTTGCTATGAGCCCACTGGGAAGGAGCCACAGGGGGAGAATAGCACTCTGTCATGGGGTACGTACTCCATCTCAGGGGCCGGCTGCAGGACCTGGCAGCCCAGGTCCACGAGAACCTTCAGGCCTCTCAGCACAAACAGAAGCGATGGTACGATCGCAATGCCTGTACCCGAACCCTGATAGTGGGACAGAAGGTCCTCGCCCTGAAGCTTGGCAATACAGACAAGCTACAGGCCTCTTGGCAAGGACCCTACCGGGTTGTGGAAGAACTGAGCAACACCACATACCTGGTAGCAAAGTGTTCAGGATCCATCGAACCTTTCATGTGAACATGTTGAAGGCATACATAGAAAGACCCAAAGATGTGGCTGCTATCTGTGCGCTGGCAGTGGAGGACTCTGAAAGTCTTCCAATGCCGGAGCTGCCCGGACTTACTGACGCCCCCCAGGGGGTAGATGACATATCCCTAGACGACAGGTTAGAGCCTGGACAGAAAAGGCAGGTCCGGCGACTCCTAGAACAGAGAAGTGACATGTTCTCTACTGTCTACTGTGGGTTTACCACCACAGCCATCCACCGGGTGGAGACCCCAGGACAAACCCCCCCTGCGACAAGCTGCCTACAAGGTCCCAGAGGCCGTCAGGGAAAGTATGCACCGGGAGCTCCGGGGAATGTTGGACCTCGGTGTCATTGAACTGTCTAACAGTCCCTGGGCCTCCCCGGTAGTGTTAGTACCCAAGAAGGACGGAACTACCCGGTTCTGCATTGACTGCCATAGACTCAATGACAGAACCACCACTGACGCCTATCCCATGCCTTGAGTAGATGACCAGTTAGATCGAATCGCCCGGGGTCACTTCCTGACCACCCTCGACCTATGCAAGGGTTATTGGCAAATTCCCCTCGACCCCGAGTCCATCCCCAAGTCTGGATCATCACTCCCTTTGGCTTATACCAGTTTAAGGTCATGCCGTTTGGAATGAAGAACGCCCCAGTCACTTTCCTAAGAATGGTAGACCGCCTGTTAGATGGCCTCCAGGACTATGCCTGTGCATACCTGGATGACATCGCTATCTATAGCGAGACCTGGGAGGACCATCTGGTCCACCTAGGCTTCGCCTTAGATCGTCTTTGAGCCACCGGACTAACCTTGAAGCCAGATAAGTGTACCATTGGGCACTCTGAGGTTCAATACTTGGGCCACTGAGTCGGCTGCGGTAAGCAGCGACCCGAACTGGCCAAAGTTGAGACAGTGGCTAACTGGCCCACCCCCAGGACCAAAACCCAAGTCCTTGCCTTTCTGGGTACTGCAGGCTACTGCCGGAAGTTTGTCCCCAATTACAGCACCCTCACCAAACCCCTGACTGACCTGACCCATAAACGACTTAAAAAAACCAAAAGATATTAAAACCAGTGAGCGCAGGGTGAACACACCAAACTCCTGAGAATACCTATGTTTTCCCAAAATAGGTAAGTGAAATGACTAAAAAAGGGGAGTGAACCAGGAGCGCTACAGCTAAAGGTGCTAAAAAATAATAAGACAATATGTTTGATACTTGGAAATATGACAGGACAATAACGTATCTAAAATGAGACACAATTTAATTGACAAAAATAATAACAAGTAAAAACGGACGTCTCCGTAAGTAAAAACTTCTTAAGTTGCCGCCATATAAATATTGCGATAGCAGAAAGAGTTAGTGGTGCAAATAGAAATAGTCCAGTGTACACTTACAATTGCTCTATTCCGTGTTGGTTTGCTAGCAAACAAGGGCTTACCCCAGACCTTCCACTCGATGTTCTCTGTGGGTAAGTTACAGCCGTTAGCGCGATGACGTCCTTTATGTGGGCGCTGTCCCAGACTGGCTCTCTGATTGGACCAAATTCGGAACCAGCCGACAGCGGTAATAGTGACTCTTTTAGCTATGGTATAGCAATACTCCAGTGACAGATACCTGCTCTTAGTGCTAGATAGCACGCAAGGTACAAAATAAAAGCTGTGAGCGGACTTGATTAGGAGTTCAGAGAGTTAGTTGCAAGTCTTTCCAATAGCTAATTATATTAGCGAATTTGCACAATCCTCAGTGAACACTTTGGTAGCTCCAGCTACAAGTAGTAAATCTTAGTGGTTGTTGCAGTACATCAACGCGTTTCTCCCTTTACAGGGCTTTCTCAAGATGAATGATCTGCAACAGGTGTATCTCCATTTAAAGGTATAGCTTGCTTCTCATTGGTTATAACACACCTGGGAGTATTACCTAAGGCGGTCTTTAATATTTAAGATGGTATTGGCAAGCAACTATATAGAGAAGAGTAGTCTCTATCACTAATTTTCACAGAGCTCCCTTAAAAATGATCCCTATAGTTAATATTGTGTCTATTTATACAATTATTTTTATTAAAGTTATGTACTAAAACATTTATTAAAAACAATTAATTAAAAACAATTAATAAGAACATTTATAAAAAACAATAATTAAAAACAGTGAGTACTTGGAGCATAGTAAAGATAGTCATATTGTGGGTCTAAATTAATACTATATGTGTAATATAATAAGGTGCAAAAACGTGCATTACATAGCTGCTATTAGTCAAATAGCCTAACATTAACTAAAACTTGTGCTTTTCCCCTTAAAGAAAATTTCCAAAGAGAATGGGAAGAAGTACTATCTAAAGCTTCGGCTGATCTAATGGAGATACTAAAAAGATCTAGGAAGGATACTCTAGTAGATCTAGAAAAAGAAATGTTAGAAATTAAAGATAAACTTAAAGATAAGAAATCCTTATCTTTTAAAGAAAAACAAAAAGACATGATTGAAAGACTAAACACTTTAAATAAGGATATTTTGAAAACCAAATGGAAGAAATTAGAGAGAGATACTAAAAAACCGGATCAAAATACTAATAGTGAAACTAATTTGAGGGAGTCTAATATCCCTAAGGAGAATTGGACAATAGTCAACCATAATAAAAAGAAAGAAAAAAGGAATTACAATTCCTTTAGAACTAACACCTATGATTATAGAGAGAGAGACAATAGGGACTCAAATAGAGATCTTAATAGATCATGGAGACCGAATTACTCAAATCACAATAGAGTATATAATGATAGGTACTATAACTATAGGAACTATAATACATATGATAATAGAAATAATTATCACACTGAAGGCAGATATAATGATTATACTAATTATCCAGATAGAGAGGCACCTCCTCGTATAAATAAACCCATTTGGGACAAGAAAGAAAGATGGGAGACACCTACAAGAAATAGATACTCACCCCTTGTTCATGCAACAGAGAGAACCAGACATAGGGAAGCTGACACTCCTTTTTTAGTGAACAGCCCTCCAAGGGAGGGCACCTCAAAGGATCTTCTGGGAAACAACCAGATAAGTGTATGGGGACAATATCCACAACAACAAAAAAACAAAAAAAGACCTCTAGAGGAACAAGAGGGAGTGGGATCAGCACAAGAGGCAAAGAGAGGGAGATAAAGATAAATGGAGTTTTTAATATCAGTAATACTACACTACAAGATGAGGAAACAAAGATTTTGAGCTATGGTCTCTCTTTTGCCCCGAGTGTTAGATTAAACAAATTCAATACGCATATCCATATAAAGAAATTTGTTAGGAACCTCACCCTTAAAAGATTTTTTATGAAAAGTCCCCTTGAAAGAATGTCCATGACTAAAGATAAAATAAAAGAGGATAAGTTTATCCATACCAGCCTAAAATCCAAATCGACATTTAATCCTGTCTCCGCTAAGGGAACTCACCTTGAAACTTTTGAACAAATGGTTTTAAAAGATCTAAAGAGTAGTAAACCATCAAAATTTATGAAAACTAACTTGACTAAAAAAGAGACCATCATTTTGGATAATTTGAAAAAGAACCATAATATAACCATCAAGCCCGCCGACAAGGGCGGCGGGATTGTGATTATGGACACAAGTTATTATGATATGGAATCTTTAAGATTATTGAATGACAATAAAACCTATAAAAAACTTGATCTAAATCCTACTAACAAGTTTGCTGCCCTTTTAAAAAGGCTTATAAGAGAAGGTAGAGACTCAGGAATTTTAAATGAGAGGGAGGTGGAATACCTGGACCCTATCCATCCTAGGGTCCCGGTGTTCTACTTCCTTCCGAAAATACATAAGAACCTCACTCAACCACCAGGGAGACCGATTATTTCGGGCATAGGGGCATTATCCTCCAATCTCTCACAATATGTGGACACTTTCCTGCAAAAGTATGTAAGGAATTTGGACTCATATTTGAGGGATTCCACCCAGGTCCTAAATATTTTGGAACAAATTGTTTGGGAGGATGACTTTATTCTAGTGACTGGAGATATTACTTCTCTTTATACAGTAATTGATCATGATAAAGGGATTGTAGCTATTAAAAAATATTTAGATGAAGATTCAGAGATGAGACCAGAACAAAAAGATTTTTTATTAAAAAGTATCTTGTTTATATTGAAGAATAATTACTTCATGTACAATAACAAATTCTACTTACAAATAGAAGGTACGGCTATGGGCACGAGGTTCACGCCAAGTTACGCCAACTTATTTGTTGGCAATTGGGAAGAGTCTTTCTTCCAATCGGGTAACTATGGCGCGGACCTCGTGCTCTATAGACGGTACATAGATGACGTCTTGCTGATATGGAGAGGGTCTGAATTAAATCTTTTAAAATTGTTCTCGGATATGAACTCTAATGATAAAGGTCTTGTATTTACCTTTAATCACAGCAAAGATAAGGCTGTCTTCCTAGATTTAGAAATTATGGCAATTAACAAAAACATAGAAACAAGAACACATTTCAAAGAGGTTAACTCTAACAGTTTTATTCATTTTAAAAGTTGTCATCTCCAGCAGTGGAAAGACAACATTCCCGTAGGCCAAAGTCTAAGAGTAAGAAAAAATTGCTCTAGACCTTCAGACTTTGAATACCAAATAGAGTCCCTAATCGAAAAATTTAGAGATAAGGGATACGATGAGGAAGTTGTCAATAGGGCTGTAACAAGAGCAAGGAACACTGATAGAAAGAGCCTCCTCACATATAAACAAAAGACAACCAAAGAGAACTCAGATTTAATTGACGTCCCATTTATAACGGAATACAATGTAGATCATGGCATTATGAGAAGAATTTTAAATAAACACTGGGCCATCCTAAAAGCTGACCCAATATTAGGAGATGCACTCCCTCACAAACCCAGATTAATTTTTAAAAAGACAAAAAATTTTAAAACAATACTTGCGCCTAGTTCACGTGAGACAAATCAGAAACCAAATTTCATACAAAAAGATTTACAAGGGGGAAAAATATCAGGTTTCTTTCCTTGCTATTCATGCAAGGCATGTACACATAGTGATAAAAGGAAAGTTATTACCATTCCAAATTCAGGAGAAGAAATCACTATTAAGCAATGCATTAGATGCACTAAAAAGGGGGTAATTTATATTCTTAAATGCACATGTAATTTGTTTTATTTTGGGGAGACTAAGCGTATGATCAAAGACAGGATAAGAGAACACTTATGCATTGAGAAGGGAATAGTAGACACTAATTTATATAGGCACTTCAAATCTGTACATAAGGGCAATACCAAAGATTTAAAGTATTGGGGTATACTTCAAGTTAAGCAGAATTGGAGGGGGGGGAATTTAGAAAAATTTTTGAAAATCAAAGAGGCTAAATTGATTTATAAACATAACACTCTGTTCCCGGCTGGTCTAAATTCTGAACTAGATATTTCCCCATTTTTATTTGACTAATAGCAGCTATGTAATGCACGTTTTTGCACCTTATTATATTACACATATAGTATTAATTTAGACCCACAATATGACTATCTTTACTATGCTCCAAGTACTCACTGTTTTTAATTATTGTTTTTTATAAATGTTCTTATTAATTGTTTTTAATTAATTGTTTTTAATAAATGTTTTAGTACATAACTTTAATAAAAATAATTGTATAAATAGACACAATATTAACTATAGGGATCATTTTTAAGGGAGCTCTGTGAAAATTAGTGATAGAGACTACTCTTCTCTATATAGTTGCTTGCCAATACCATCTTAATTATTAAAGACCGCCTTAGGTAATACTCCCAGGTGTGTTATAACCAATGAGAAGCAAGCTATACCTTTAAATGGAGATACACCTGTTGCAGATCATTCATCTTGAGAAAGCCCTGTAAAGGGAGAAACACGTTGATGTACTGCAACAACCACTAAGATTTACTACTTGTAGCTGGAGCTACCAAAGTGTTCACTGAGGATTGTGCAAATTCGCTAATATAATTAGCTATTGGAAAGACTTGCAACTAACTCTCTGAACTCCTAATCAAGTCCGCTCACAGCTTTTATTTTGTACCTTGCGTGCTATCTAGCACTAAGAGCAGGTATCTGTCACTGGAGGATTGCTATACCATAGCTAAAAGAGTCACTATTACCGCTGTCGGCTGGTTCCGAATTTGGTCCAATCAGAGAGCCAGTCTGGGACAGCGCCCACATAAAGGACGTCATCGCGCTAACGGCTGTAACTTACCCACAGAGAACATCGAGTGGAAGGTCTGGGGTAAGCCCTTGTTTGCTAGCAAACCAACACGGAATAGAGCAATTGTAAGTGTACACTGGACTATTTCTATTTGCACCACGAACTCTTTCTGCTATCGCAATATTTATATGGCGGCAACTTAAGAAGTTTTTACTTACGGAGACGTCCGTTTTTACTTGTTATTATTTTTGTCAATTAAATTGTGTCTCATTTTAGATACGTTATTGTCCTGTCATATTTCCAAGTATCAAACATATTGTCTTATTATTTTTTAGCACCTTTAGCTGTAGCGCTCCTGGTTCACTCCCCTTTTTTAGCCATAAACGACTTCCCTGACAGGTCCTGTGGTGCCCCGAGTGTGAACAAGCCTTCCAGAGTCTTAAGTCTGCCTTAATCTCTGCTCCAGTACTGGCCGCTCCTAACCCAGTCAAACGCTATTCTGTCCACACAGATGCCTCCATAGTCGGGTTGGGGGCCATACTATGTCAGGCAGATGAGGAAGGAAAGGATCACCCCGTTGCCTACCTCAGTTGAAAACTGCTACCCCGGGAAGTAGGTTATGTGGCGGTCGAGAAAGAGTGTCTAGCGCTGGTATGGGCTTTGAAGAAGTTGCAGCCCTACCTATATGGAAGACCCTTCACCGTCCTCACTGACCTTAATCCCCTTGTATGGCTCAACGAGTTTCCGGGGACAATGGGAGACTGTTAAGGTGGAGCCTAGCCATGCAACCATTTAACTTTGACATTCAGTACCGACCGGGAAAAAGCAATGGGAATGCTGACAGACTTTCCCGGCAGACTGAAGTGGCATAAATTCCTCGGACATCCCAAGGCCGACCCGTATGTGGATCTAGCCTGGCCTGCCAAACTGGAGGGGGGGAGATGTCACAGATACCAGGCTGCAAGGGTTAAACCCCTACCCCCTATAACCTCACCCCTGTTGTTTCTCAGTGGTTTTGGTCTCCTCAGAGCAACCACAATCCCTGGAAGCTTTGGTTAGCTTGTCTTGTGAAAAGCTGGTGTATGACCAAGAAAACCCTCCTAGGCTGGCCGGGCCCCTGGAACTCAAATGACACCCCGGGATCACCCCAAAACCATCACCACTGTGTACTGGGATTCTGTGAGACTATGGCTGCTATGGAGGCGCTGGTTAGTCTGGAGGGGCGGGAATGGCGGGAAAACTGTGGCATTGTCTCCCTGTTTTATCAAGATGTGTGTGTGTATAAAAGATGTGTGTTTGTCCCAATAAAGTCTTTTCTATTTTCACCTGAATGCTAGTCTGTCTAGTCATTTAGGTGGGCTAGAATCACTTTCCTGGGCTACATAGCCACTTGTTCCAGGCAATGGAAGGACCCCTTTGGCAGAGCTACCCAGTCGGGGTAACCGGGGATCCGTCACAACCCCTAAGGAGGATAGATCCGACATGCACCCCAGAAAGGCTTCCCTCCTTTCTGGTCTTAAAGAAAGGCTTGAGAGGAGAAATCTGCCATTGGGTGGATGAGATTTGAAACCTATCTTGTATCCCAGAGCTATGACCTCCAGGACCCACGGATCCTGCACGTCCCTGGACCAAGCATCTGAAAACATTTACAGTCTGCCCCCTACATCATCCAGCTTTGGATCGGGGGCCACCCCTTCATGCCGACTTGTTCTCGCCGGGCTTCTTGTTCTGCTTGGATTTATTCCAGGATTGAGCTGGCTTCCAAGTGCTCTTGGTTTGCTCAGGCTTAGAGGAGGACTGCTGACATTGGAACTTTTCGGAACAATAGGAACAAAAATTAAATCCTTGTACCTTAGATTTGTTATTTTTATCCTGTGGTAGGAAGGCTCCCTTGCCCCCTGTAACTGTGGAGATAATGGAGTCCAGGCCTGGACCACATAAAATGTTTCCCTTAAAGGGAAAGTAGTCTAGACTTAGAAGTCATGTCCGCAGACCAGGACTTCAGACAGAGCGTCCGATGCGTTTGCACTGAGAAACCAGCGATTTTATCATTCAGGCGAATAATCTGCATGTTTGCATCACAGATAAAAGAATTAGCAATTCTTAAAGCCTTAATTCTGTCCTGATAACCCTCCACCTCAATCAATTCTGCTAAGGAGTCACACCAGTAGGGCGCAGCTCCAGCAACCAAGGCAACAGCCGCTGCCTGTTGAAATAAATATCCCGTGTGTTGAAACATTTTTCTGAGAAAAGTTTCCATCTTCTTATCCATGCTAACGTGGAGATAGCACCATACACCTTAGGGAAGGAACCCCAGAACTCTAGCTGAGAGTTCGGGACCGGGAATAATTTTTTAAAGGCAGACGAAGGGGAAAAGGAAGATCCAATTCTTTCCCATTCATTTTTAATAATATTCGCCATTTTTACAGGTACAGGAAAAGTTAGCGATGCTACCCTGTCCTTGTACACTCTGTCTAATTTAGGGATCAAAGGTTCATCAGACAACTTGGCCTCTGGAACCTCCAATGTCAACAGAACCTCCTTTAGAAGAAGACCTAGATGTTCAATTTTAAATCTGACCCATCCTGGGATACTTGAAAGGCAGACAAATCAAGTAAATCACTGGATGTTCCCTGGACCGGAAAACTATGTTTAACCTTTTGCTTGCGCTTAGCAGGGTGAGGTAGAGCACTCAGGGCCTCAGACACCACCGTCTTTAACTGCGCGGAAAAGTCTGATGGTAAAAGGCTCCCTCCAGACGGAGGATCAGGCGTGCTATGGGAAGCTGCATGTGACAATGGAGATGATTGATGGGTATGCACCTCATGGGACGGACGGCGAGTCCTCAGAGGTGGACGGCTCAGTCGTACTAAAGGAGTTAAGCTTCTTAGACATAATAACCTTGTTGATGCATATTTGAAAATACAGGCACACCAAGGCCTCCTCACAATATAGACAGGTATTACTATTAGGAACAGAGGGAGTACCCTCAAGCATATCAGGATCCTCCATAGCTTGCGCTAACAACAGTAGGATACAAATAAATGCACTTTTTATTTCTCACAAAAAATGACACCTTTATACCCCCAAAGACTGGGGCACTCACCACCTCCTAGATCCAGGCAACCAGAGAAGAAAACGAAAGTGTGACCACACCCGGTAACGTGGTGCGCAAGGCAGGACTGCCCCTGCTATGAGAAGAAGCGCGCCAAGCTACAAGCTGCGCAGCATTCAAAGTGAAAGTAAAACACCTGTATGTTCCGTTACCACATAACAACAGTCTATGAGCCCAAAATAAATCTCACACATATAGCAGCATAAATCAAAGAAGCACATTTGATTAATCCTCACTGTTCAATAACCTCCCTCAGGAGATATTAACCCACAATTATATAAAGATAAAAGGAGTCACACTGTGACCCTGTCTTCAGCAATTTTAACATAAGTAAAAATTGAAACGATCTTACCAGAATGCATGCTGTGGAACAGAAACACAACCTCTCAAGTGTGACAGTCTTGTAGCATCGCTCCTGACATGGACTTTAGTTGAGAAAGCAGACAGTGAAACTCGTCAGCACTGGTTGCTTAAGGAGCTGTTAGCAGGCAGTCTGGATGGGTTCGCAGAAAGACTCTCCCTGCATCTCCAGACTCTAACTTTCGTCAATGCTCTCACTGAGAGGCTGACAAGACTACTTAAAACTCCAGTTCCAAAACAAAAGGCATATATCCCTCCTGAGGAACAACTCCGAAATCTTCTGACACTTCTCTGCCATCCTCCTGTGACGAAAGGCAAAAAATGACTGGGGCATGGGGGAAGTGGGAGAGGTATTTAAGCCTTTGGCTGGGGTGTCTTTGCCTCCTCCTGGTGGCCAGGTTCAGTATTTCCCAACAGTAAGGAATGAAGCCGTGGACTTTCCTTATAGTAAGAAGGATAACACATTTTCAACCTTACAAAGTACATGGAAGTGAAAAAACTCACCCTATATAAAACGTCTACACAAAAAACAACATTGAAAAAGTTTAATAAAAATGAAATAATAATACAAAATGAGGAAACTTTGTCAGCTCTGAAATAGTAATACACAAACGCAGGCTGCGAGACTTCACAAGGGCAAATGCATATTTTTAAATTCTGCTTGCTGAGTCGAGGTTTAGGCCTCAAGAACGCCTGGGAATGCTCATGATCTACCCTTTGTTGGTGCTTGTGAGATTATTAAAGGGACATAGCACCCACATTTTTTCTGTCATGATTCAGATAGAGCATGTGATTTTATACAACTTTCTATTTTTTTTTTCTAATATCTCATTTGTTTTGTTCTCTTGATATCCTTTGTTGAAAATGATACCTAGGTAGACTCAGGAGCTGCTGATTGGTTGCTTCACATAAACTCATATTATTGGCTCACCCAATGCATTAACTAGCTCCCAGAAGTGTGAATTTCGACTTCTTCAACAAAGTATACCAAGAGAATGAAGCAAAGAAGATGATATTAGTAAATTGGAAAGTTGTTTAAATTTATATTCTCTATCTGAACCATGAAAGAAACATTTTGGGCATCATGTCCTTTTAAGACAAACTTTGTTCTATTCTATCCAGCGAGACTACGTTACCATAACAATGCAAACACACGAATGTTGTAGAATTTCTTAGTGTTGAGTTTATATTTATTATGTTTCTGTGTTGCTATTGTTTTCATAATTTTATGTAGGTTATTATGTATTGGGCACTTAATGTCAGGAACCAATAACGGCAATAGGCTGGAAAAAGTAAAGTGAGCCTCAATAAATTTCAGGCATGATCTTGTCTGAACAAGGAGACCCCTCATCAGATTAATGAGCATCTATAAATCTAGCCCACGGTGTAGTATAATTAAAATATTACATTCTATAGGCTCCAATGTGAGCCTCATTCTCATGCCGTGAGATGCGGCTGAGAGCCTAGCGCAGCGAAGGGGGGTAAAGTTGGGCAGCGATGGGCAGTAGATTTTAAATATATACTGTATATGTATTTGAATATATACATATATATATATATATATATATATATTTGTTCATATGTTTATATACACATATTAATACACACACATATATACATATATATATATATATATATATATATATATATATATATATATATATATATATATATATATATATAATATTGGCATTTGAAATAGTTTATGTAGCCTGTGGTATCCACACCTATTCTTAAACTCGAGGCCAAGCTGTGTTAACACAGCCAGTAGAAGAAATTACACTCCCAGTGGGTTATAGAAGAGATAAGGTAATAAAATTTAAATTTTCCATTGTTCTCTCCATGTATTGGTGATTGGTTTATGGACAGATATAAGATAAAGAAGCAGGTATATGTACACATTGTGATACAGTAATGAGATCTGATTATACCTACAAGCTCAACCCATTTTATTAGGTTGTGGCTTCAAAACACAAAATCAACTAATTCATATACACAAATAAGCCTTAAAAAAGCAAATCTCATACATTTTATACTCTGCAGCTGTTAAAAACGTAATTGGAAACACATTAAGGGAAAAACAATTTTATAGTATACTGTCCCTTTAAACTCAGGGTAATAAATATGACATATAAGTTACACATGCTGCAGGGTGTGCAGGGAGGAATATGAATAGTGCATATAAATAGTGCTGTCCGGAAACAAAATTCATGTTCCCCTGCACACCCTGCAGCATGTGTAACTTATAAGTGTCCAGGAAAACATGGCTGAGGTGGCAAACCTAGGTGAGAGTAGGTGCAGCCCTTGAAAATTGTCTCACCTCCTTAAAGGGACATAAAAGTGCTAATGTGTCAGAACATTTTATTATTGCTTACATATAACTTTCAGGTAGATTACGAGTTTTGCATTCGTGTTTTAACGCTGAAAAAATGGCCATTTCAGCGTTAAAACAGTAACGCAGCCATTATGAGTCTTGTCTGTATAGCTGTACTGCAAGCCTTTTAGCCTGTAATGCAACGTCAGTCCCGCACTCAAAAAAAATATTTTTTTTCATGGGATTCCCATAGCGCTGCCATTACGAGTTTTGCGGTGAGGCTAAAAAACTTGCGTTACACCCTATACCGACAAGATCTGTACTGCCATCTGACACCAAAACTGTTAACTAAACTGTTACAAAGTACACTAACACCCATAAACTACCTATTAACCCCTAAACCGAGGCCCCCCGCATCGCAAACGCGCTGCCACTATAATAAAGTTATTAACCCCTATTCCCCCGCACCCGAACATCGCCCACGCTATAATAAAGATATTTACCCCTATTCCTCCGCTCCTCGATATCGCCGCCACTAAATAAAGTTATTAACCCCTAAACAGCCAGTCCCCCACATCATCAAAAACTAGATTAAACTATTAACCCCTAAACAACCCCCTAACTTAAAATAAATAAAAAAATTACCTGGGAAATTAAAAAAAAAAAAAACTAAATTTAAATAATAAATTAAACTAACATAACTATTAGACTAAAATTAAACTAACTACAAATTAAATAAACTTAATACAAATAAAAAAAAACTAACCCTACTAAATAAAATTGAATCTACAATTACAAAAAATAAAAAATACTAAATTACAAAAAATAATATTTATATTATTTATTACCCTGAGTTTAAAGAGGATGCTCCGCGCCGGATGTCTTCAGGATGGACCGTTCCGCACCGCCTGGTTGAAGATAGAAGATAATAGTTAAGGGGAGTTATGTGAGAAAAACAATGCACTAGATAAGATCTGAGCTACACATAAAAAACAGGCAATCCCTAAGCCTGGAAACAATCAAGAGTACAAAAAATGGGTATATATGTGAGCGCCAATATGTGTGAGACACAAATGGCAATAGATCTTTTTGGTAATGGCTTCTATATCAATATCTTTTTTATTCAGTTGATTTTATTTTAGTTAATTTTAATTCAAAAAAGAGAACGGTCCACAAAGTACTGGTAATATGAAATATAAAATATGATATAAAAAATATATAAATTTTCTTGTTTCTTTGACAAATTGTATTTTACTTTATTAATTTTCTTTTCCGGTATATTTTTTATATCATTTATAATTAATTTCTCAAAAGTCTCTAATATTGGCCCCTTTCCATGTTTGGGGTAAAATGAGGATTTGTTCTTTAAACCGGAATGTATAAAACCATTGGTGTTAGGTATAATATTTCTAGGTTGTTGTACTTCCCTCTCTAGAGCATTTTTTGCAAAATATCTCTCCAAAGTTAAAGATCTAATAAATTTGTTTGCATCTATGTATGTATTGAATTTATTAATTTTTGCAGTGGGGGCAAAAGAAAGGCCTTTTAGTAGAACACCTTTTTCTTCATCTTTTAGAATATAGTTACTCAAATTATAAATACCATTCTCCTTATTGTTACTCACTTCTTTCTTTTGTCTGTTGGCTTTCTGTAAGCCTCTTCCCCGTTTTCCTCTCCTCCTGAGTGGTTTCTCTTTCTTTGACCTGATCTTTGTTCCTTTGGTTCTAACACTATCTATTATAATCTATTATATTATAATCTATTATATAAGGGAACATTATTCTCTCTTATTCTCTACGGAGGGATCAGAGAGAATAAGAGAGAATAATGTTCCCTTATATAATAGATTTGCTCCTTTGGAAAGAGAGCAAGATATGGTAGATAACCATGGCTCACAGACAGAAAGACATACACAAAGTCATGCCAATTCCTTAACAGCTACTAATCATCATTTTTTAGGGAGAGGACAGAACACGTACAACGAACCAATGTTCAAAAACTATAAGTGGATCGTCGGAGGTTAGTGTTAGTTTTTTTTAAAACTTTTTTGGGTGTTTTTTTTTTAGATTAGGGTTTGGGCTATCTTAAAAGAGCTAAATCCCCGTAGATCAGCATTTTTTTAAATACTCAGACCAGCTCGCCTGGCGCCAACAACCATGCCACATTCAAAGTCACTTAAATCCCCTTTTTTCCCATTCTGGTGCTCAGTTTGAACTTCAGCAAGTCGTCTTCACCACTGCTAGATGCCTAAATGTATTGAGTTGCTGCCATGTGATTGGCTGATTAGAAATTTGTGTTACCAAGCAATTGAACAGGTGTACCTAATAAAGTGGCCGGTGAGTGTATGTCTATATATTTGTATGTGTGTATGTATACATGTGTATAAGTGTGTGCATGTGTATTTATAAGTTTATGGGCTAGATTACAAGGGGAGTGGTATTTAGAGCTCCCGCTCAAGTGTTCGGTAGCATACGTATTACAAGTTGAAAGTAAAAGGCTTGTGCGCAAGCGAAACCCGACACTTGCTAACTTCAGAACTTCGGATATCACGCATTAACACACCCACAATATTCTTATATCGCGTGCGCTAACGTTAGCGCAACGCTTGTTATCTAGTCCTATATGTGTAAATATGTATCTGCACACATACATACGTATATATACACATATATACGCATACATAAATATATATATATATATACTTTTGAGCCCTTCAAAGTCAAATACCTTAAAATATCCAATATCAATTTGAAACAAAAAGACACCAATCAGCAAGCACTACCCAGGTGATGAACCAAAAATGGGCCGCCTCCTAAGCTTACATTCTTGTTTTTTCAAATAAAGATACCAAGAGAACAAAAAAATGACAATAGGAGTAAATCCCTTTAAAGTTCGCTTATCTACTCAACTTTGGTATTGCTTATTCCCACTCAAGTTTTTATTACAGATTTCAAGCTTTACAATTATTTTATAACCATATATAACCATGGAAATAATTTTGTCTGTTAAATAGAGCTGTGCTAAATCCATTCACTCATTACTAACCCCCAAAACATTTTCTGGTTAAAATATTTAGCTATATTACTCGATTGTGATCTTCTAAAAAGGTTGCATTTCACTGGAATATATTTAAGTGGTGAATATTTTGTATTACAGGTTAATGGTAAACAATTTAATATACTGTGTATATTTGTTCAATAATTGTAAAATAGCTCATGATTTTGTCTATCTTTACCTGTAGGAGGCGCCAGATCCAACACATATACAGATTTGTGGCGCACATTAGTGCTATTGAAAATCCAGAATTTAATATGCCAGTGGCTATTAATTATATTCCAATACAGGTTATTGATCACATTACTGAGAGGGGGTGATATGGAGAGGTTACTAAACCAATGTAAAGTGTTCTGTATTTTCCACCTCAGTATTAGGCATTCGTTACGCCTGGAAATAGATGTTAATCTGTTTATAGTAAAGGTTATATAAATATGTTCCTTTAAGTATCCATTGTATTTGGATAATTGTCCATGTTCAAAATGTTTTATGTATGACTTTTTGCATATTTTCCTAATTTTCTTAATTGGATAAAGATTTGTTCCTTTAAGGGACATTAAGCAGGAAGCAACATGTTATTACAAGACAAGTTAACATCTTGTTTGCTGCAATTGTTTATCAGTATCCAAACTCCACCCACCACTTTGCTTATTTGCAGGAGCTAACCTGCAAAAGAAAAGTCTAGACATGTTCACGATAACCGAGATTACAAATTGTGATCTAAACCCAGTGTGTAAATAACACAAAAAAAATGAGCAGTGTCGCAATTTTCATAGCGCTGCCATTACAAGTTACAGAAAAACCTTCTTTTGTTGTGGGAAATGGTGCGATAAGCTCCATACCGCACAAAAGCCAAGGTCTGACAACTGCGATCGCGGAATGGGGATCGCTATAACGCAATCCCCATTGATGTCTATGGGAACAAAAAGGTTATGTAAAAATCTAACACCCTAACATAAACCCCTAGTCTAAATACACCTAATCCGCCGCCTCCAACATCGCCGGCACTAAATAAAGCTATTAACCCCTAAAACACCGCCCCCACATTGCTAACACCTAAATAAACCTATTAACCCCTAAACCCCTGGCCCCCCACATTGCTACTACTATAATCACCTATTAACCCTAAACCGCCGCCCCCCGCATCCTTAACACCTAAATAAACCTATTAACCCCTAAACTTATGTCCCCCACATCGCTAACACCTAAATAAGCCTATTAACCCCTAAACCACCGCCCCCGCATTGCTAACACCTAACTAAACCTAACACTAATAAATTGTAAAGCAGCGCTATGTGAATATCACAAGACAGTGATTAAGGTTTTACACCTATTGTAAAAGATACACATATATCTCAAATATTTACTTTCGGCCGTGAATAATCGTGTATACAATGTTTAAAACAATGTTTACACACAATGTTTCAAAAAAGGCATAAAACTTCAATTGTAAGCTGTTACATATACAGGGAGTGCAGAATTATTAGGCAAGTTGTATTTTTGAGGATTAATTTTATTATTGAACAACAACCATGTTCTCAATGAACCCAAAAAACTCATTAATATCAAAGCTGAATAGTTTTGGAAGTAGTTTTTAGTTTGTTTTTAGTTATAGCTATTTTAGGGGGATATCTGTGTGTGCAGGTGACTATTACTGTGCATAATTATTAGGCAACTTAACAAAAAACAAATATATACCCATTTCAATTATTTATTTTTACCAGTGAAACCAATATAACATCTCAACATTCACAAATATACATTTCTGACATTCAAAAACAAAACAAAAACAAATCAGTAACCAATATAGCCACCTTTCTTTGCAAGGACACTCAAAAGCCTGCCATCCATGGATTCTGTCAGTGTTTTGATCTGTTCACCATCAACATTGCATGCAGCAGCAACCACAGCCTCCCAGACACTGTTCAGAGAGGTGTACTGTTTTCCCTCCTTGTAAATCTCACATTTGATGATGGACCACAGGTTCTCAATGGGGTTCAGATCAGGTGAACAAGGAGGCCATGTCATTAGATTTTCTTCTTTTATACCCTTTCTTGCCAGCCACGCTGTGGAGTACTTGGACGCGTGTGATGGAGCATTGTCCTGCATGAAAATCATGTTTTTCTTGAAGGATGCAGACTTCTTCCTGTACCACTGCTTGAAGAAGTTGTCTTCCAGAAACTGGCAGTAGGACTGGGAGTTGAGCTTGACTCCATCCTCAACCCGAAAAGGCCCCACAAGCTCATCTTTGATGATACCAGCCCAAACCAGTACTCCACCTCCACCTTGCTGGCGTCTGAGTCGGACTGGAGCTCTTTGCCCTTTACCAATCCAGCCACGGGCCCATCCATCTGGCCCATCAAGACTCACTCTCATTTCATCAGTCCATAAAACCTTAGAAAAATCAGTCTTGAGATATTTCTTGGCCCAGTCTTGACGTTTCAGCTTGTGTGTCTTGTTCAGTGGTGGTCGTCTTTCAGCCTTTCTTACCTTGGCCATGTCTCTGAGTATTGCACACCTTGTGCTTTTGGGCACTCCAGTGATGTTGCAGCTCTGAAATATGGCCAAACTGGTGGCAAGTGGCATCTTGGCAGCTGCACGCTTTACTTTTCTCAGTTCATGGGCAGTTATTTTGCGCCTTGGTTTTTCCACACGCTTCTTGCGACCCTGTTGACTATTTTGAATGAAACGCTTGATTGTTCGATGATCACGCTTCAGAAGCTTTGCAATTTTAAGAGTGCTGCATCCCTCTGCAAGATATCTCACTATTTTTTACTTTTCTGAGCCTGTCAAGTCCTTCTTTTGACCCATTTTGCCAAAGGAAAGGAAGTTGCCTAATAATTATGCACACCTGATATAGGGTGTTGATGTCATTTGACCACACCCCTTCTCATTACAGAGATGCACATCACCTAATATGCTTAATTGGTAGTAGGCTTTCAAGCCTATACAGCTTGGAGTAAGACAACATGCATAAAGAGGATGATGTGGTCAAAATACTCATTTGCCTAATAATTCTGCACTCCCTGTATATGACTGTTAAAATAGATTGATATGTAGCAACAAAAGTAATACTAATATCCATGGGTGTGGATTATATAGTTATGATATCCAGTCCACAGTGGACGTTATAATCAAATACTTGCAGTATTTTCAAAAGGTTATCCAGAACAATGAGTTCATATAACCGTCTATGGAGCCTGAGCGTCTTGACAGGTTCAAAATACGAAGAGACTGTGAACAGAGGGAAAACACAGCGCAACCCAGGATTCAAGCGTAAACTCATTTTATTACAAAATCACACGCACATATAAAAACATACTTACAAGAAGTATGTACTTGATAAGCACATAAAAAAGTCTTTAGATAATAAAGTCCACCAGCAGCATACACAGCAGTGTGATAGCATGTTTGGATAAAACAGTGTGTCTCCGGCGTTCAGTATAACCAATTCAAACAGCCCGCTAATGTCCAACTGCCTTGCTACGGATACTCTGTGTGACCAAAAAATCCAACGCGTTTCATCCGGTATCGTCCGGACTTTTTCAAGGGATAATTAGGACTCCCTTTTCCTCCAACTTGCTTGACAATTCCTTTAACTAGTTTTCTCTTTTTTCATGAATTCCAGAGAGCGGCAACAGTACCAGTAACGACAACAGCAGCAGCGCTCATCACTGGATTTCAGCTATTTACAGTCTCTAAAATTCATGATAAAAGAGAAAACTAGTTAAAGGAATTGTCAAGCAAGTTGGAGGAAAAGGGAGTCCTAATTATCCCTTGAAAAAGTCAAAAGTTCCCTCTGGGCTCCCCACAACAACTATATCTATGAAAGATATATATATATATATATATATATATATATATATATACCGTATTGTTCCGCATATAGGCCGCACTTTTTTCCCTTGATTTGTAGCTTTAAATGTGCAGTGCGGCCTATATGCGGGGTGCGGCCTATAATCGGGTGCTTATCGGCAAATTTGTACTTGCGCAGTACAGCCGAACTTCCGGTGCACCCTGTGGCCTTATGGGGATTGTAGTCCGCTGGAGTTGGATAGTTTTGCAACATTTTGCAAAGGTAATTGGTTTGGATAATGAGCAGGACGCTCATATGCAGGAGCCACCACTGTGAAGGTGTGTAATTATGCGGTAATGCTGTGTAATACCGTGCTGAGCACAGTGTAATTTGGAGCTTGGGCTTATGAGGGAGGAAGTGAGTGGAGCACACAATGTCTCATATGAGTCCGTTTGGCTACTGATATTGTCAGGTAAGAAAGTGCTTTTATCCCCATCACATCGTCCCTGCTAAAAATTTACCAGTACATACAAAATTATTTAATATGTTAAAATAAAAAAAGGAAAGATGCTGTACTCCTTAGTACTGGTAATTTCAAATGTGAAAAAAAGCCTTTATTCAGCCATTACAGCTTTAATGGCTGAATAAAGGTTTTTTTGACATTTGAAATTACTGAGGAGTGCAGCATCTTTCCTTGTTTTTCTTTTTTCTATACTCTTGGGGCAGTGTAAAAGTATCCCCTGGGAGCTGACACCCTGCATTGGGACTCATTGCTTGCACATTGTGTGTGTTTTCTTTAAATTTTTTATTTCTTCAAAATGGCACCCAAACTTTAAGGGTGCGGCCTATAATCAGATGCGGCCTATATGCGGCACAATACTTACATTCTTGCTTTTAAAATAAATTTATCAAGAGAATAATGAAAATATGATTATAGGAGTCAGTTATAAAGTTGATTAATATTGCATGCTCTATCTGAATGACAACAGTAATAATTTGTGCTCAGTGTCCCTTTAATATAAAAATATCTGGATTTGACAATGTCGCTGTTAATGAATTGTCGAGTCCATATGTTGATGTAATGAATGGGATGGAGCATGCAATTGCAATCTAATATGTTATTTAAGGATATCCTCAAGATTCTTTAAGTATCCTCTCTTAAAGGGACATGAATCTCCAAATGTGTAATTGGATAATTTTTGCATTAAAATCAAGCCTGTGATTTTTTATTAATTGATAATAGACTTATTTTGGACTTGTTTGCTTCATTGTGTTATAATCTTTTTTGAAAGGAGCAACTATGTGCTACTGTTATCTGAACACATGATTTGAACCTATGAAAATAAGCAAATTTCAGCATTAAAAAAACAGCCGGTTAATCGCAGTAATGCATTGCTTATCCTAAACCGACCTAGATATGATTTTACAATAACGATAACAATAGACTGAAGCAATTTAGCTAATCAAATGTTTCAAAAAATCTGGCAAATCACGTGTCTAAATCATTAAATGTAAAAGTTAGTTGTCATGTCCCTTAAATGACTCGAAACAATAAAAATATGTAATGTATATTTTTAAAATCGAAACATATGCAAAAATGTGTGAATGTTGTCAAAATGTATCCCAAAAATATCAAGAAATACACAGGGGCAGAATATAAATTGGCCATGAAAATAATCTTACAGTAAAATGAAGATATCAAGAATAGAAGGGATATCTTCAAATAGTCCAAATTTTAGATTTGTATTACAATGTAATCCAAAATTTGATTTGGGATTCTTAATTTAAAGTATTAAAAAAATAGAATTAGAGGATCCATATAAATATCGATCAATGTGGATGTATTATGTAATGTTCTGTCCATGTTTCTAAGACAAATGTCAATTAAAAGGAGACATACCATACTGTGGCAAGCCCTGGCTTGAGGTTCCAGCACCAACATCCAGATCTGTAAAATATTCAATGAGGATTGGATATCATTAATGCAAATCAGGCCATGTTGAAAAAAAATTAAAAAAAAATTTCAGTGACAAACTAATAATCGATTTTTATTCACATGAGTTCATTGTTTCCTCAATTAATGTCATAAAAATATATCCTGTACTCTTATTTTCATTCTGTTATGTTGTAGCTTTAATTCATTTGTTGTGTTCTTGCATTCTCATCAATTGGACATAGATGGACAAGATGGACATAGTTCATTGTTTATTTTGATTTTGCTAGTATATTTTTTAGAATGTAGAAGATTGAAAATAAGGATACTGTATTCTTCACATATATACTAATTAACATATACATTTGATCAACATGTGTAAAGCGATGCCAGTTACAGCAAACACATGTTCACGTGTGTGCGCAATTCTATTTTTCGTGATCATTGCGCAATGATTCCAAGCGGAATTACGCATCCGTGATTTGATCAACATGTGTAAAGCGATGCCAGTTACAGCAAACACATGTTCACGTGTGTGCGCAATTCTATTTTTCGTGATCATTGCGCAATGATTCCAAGCGGAATTGCGCATCCGTGATTTGATCAATATGTGTAAAGTGATGCCAGTTACAGCAAACACATGTTCACGTGTGTGCGCAATTCTATTTTTCGTGATAATTGCGCAATGATTCCAAGCGGAATTACGCATCCGTGAATCTAAATTAATTTTGATAGAGTAGTTCGATGAGTATCATTTCATAAAGACTTCAAATATATTTGCAATTGGGTGTATTACGAGATGGAAATCATATATTTGTTAATATTGAACAATAACAAAGAATATTTCTAACTGGGTTATGATTCAATAGTCAATGTATGAAATGGCGGATGATAGTGATTTCATGGATGCGCAATTCCCTTTTCGCTCTGTGACACATATTCTGGAGAGTGCAAGAAACATCACTCCTATTTCATGTGTGACTAATCTAAATTCAGATATCTAAATATCATATGTAGCGTATGTTGTGAGATCTATATAGGTTGAATATATGACTATATACACATTTCTTAAAAGTCTAATCAAATCTTAATATATTATATGAAGTTGGATAGTTACCTGGTTCAGATTCTCTCTTTGCTCGTCCCAGGCCACCGGACGGAGAAGCAGCTGCACTGGCTACCGGGTCCGGACTTTGTGATCCAGCAGCTGGTAGGGAAGAAGAGGTGGCCGAGGATGGAGAGGATCTAAATCTGTGGGGGACCCGGAGATTGAGGAGCTCGCATAAAGTCCCCTCATAAGGGAGTAGGTAGTTTCCGTGTGGGTTTAACTTTGCGACCATCTCTCTTACGGGCTTGTACCCACTCCCTTATGAGGTTGACTTTTTTGTGCAATCGCAACCTCATATCTCCGAACCTCTGCGTGATCTGATCCTGGCTCCTCTGGACGCCCAACACCAATTGAACCGCATTGGTGATAGACTCCCAGAGGGCCTTCTTAACATGCGCATCTGTCGACCTCCTCTTGTTCCCAAACAGCTGCGGATAAAAGTCCTGGACGGCGTAGACCAGTGCAGCACTCTCCTGCTTGGTGAACCTGGGAGGTGTCATGCCTGCTGGGTTGTATAATAAATCCCGGTATATTATAATTATAATATAAACTGCCTGCAGGCATTAGAGAACTGACAAAGATGGCAACGTTTAAGGGACTTTTATATGGTGAAGTATACATGAGATGCACCATGGGACATGGTATCTGTACATCTGATTGGAGAAAAGTTTGAAATATTGTTAGAATGTCTGTGAGACCATCCTGACTCAAGTTGTGTTTGTGTGATGAACTCTGATTGGCCGTTCCTTAATGTTTCATATCTTAGTAACTTCCATACACATACCTCCTGGGGGTGCTGTTACTACATTTTTCATGTAGACTTATTTGTAACTCATGGGGCTGTTATGCGGATATGTGTGACGCAGATTTAATATACGTGATCCATTAAATATTAATGTTTCAATTGTCCAAAATCTAATCCAGTCACATTATTAAATGTTGCAGACATTTCTATGTTTAATATTGTTCTGTTTCTTTAATACAAATATGTTTTAGTAATACCAATTTTACATTGTATGTATTTATTGTTCATTAAATCAATTTTGTGACTTATTGTGAAGTATTGACATTGCTCTATTAAATGTATTTATAATGCACATTGAATGTGTGCTATTGCGTGACATTAGACTAGAATGTGTAAATATGCGAATCTCGTGTTGCAAGATACGTTTCCCACGCGACATTTCTGAAATGCGTAATTTCTGTTTCTAATGTCCGTCACTTGGATAATCTGTTTATAAATGTTAAACTACACGTTTGTTTCTTATTAGTAAATAAACCTCGAGCTTGTATTTGTCTGAACTTCTCACATATGTTATTGTGCAATGGCGTCTTTATTTGTAAAGAGACATTACACCAAAATATTTACAAAAATTGATCCCGGAGAGAGAATACATTTTTAGACTTTGAAATTTAACTCAATTTATATTTTTATTTAGATAACCTTAACCGAAGAAATTGCAATGCACATGGTTGAGCAAATCACAGAAGGCATATCTGTGCATCCACCAATCTTCATCTACTGAGCATATCTAGATATGTTTTTAAATCAAATAACCATAAAATAATGAATTCAAATAGATGATATAATTAAATGTTAATGTTTTAAATTATATATTATTTCATATTCCAGAACTAAAAGCTTGTTAATTTTCCGTCCCTTTCATGAGCTGATATGCAATCTTGCTCTAAATAAATCTGTGTAAACCTTGTAAATATGTATTGTTGGCCAGCCACAATTAAAGGGACACTAAACCCAAATCTTTTCTTTCGTGATTCAAGTAGAGAAGACAATTTTAAACAAGATTCAAATTGACTTCTATTATCTATTTCGTATCATTCTTTAGATATCCTTTATTGAATAAATAGCAATGCACATGGGGGAGCCAATCACACAAGGCATATATGTGCAGCAACCAATCAGCAACTACTGAGCCTATCTTGCTATGCTTTTCACGAAAAGTATGTCAAGAGAATTAAGATAATGACACAATCGAAGTAATTTAAGATTTAAAAATGGCATACTCTTTAAATCACAAAAGAAGAGATTAGGGTTTCATGTCCCTTTAAGTAGATATTTCAAAATAATGTTTTGATGATCATAAACCTATGCACCTCCCTTTCTCAAACTTCTGGATTTTTTGACCCACTGTGAATGAAATATGTTCTAATGGCTGTATTTAGCCATCTTCACCTTAAAGGGACATTAAGCTATATGTTTGTAATGATTTCGAGGGATAATAGAATATTCAAACCACATTATAATTTTTTTTTCTCTCTCATTATCTTTTTCAAATTTCGAATCTTGGCTTAACAGCATAGCTAGATGGGCTCTTTTTATGCTGATTGTTGTTTGCACATAGATGCCTTATATCTTTATCTAAGCCATGTGCATAGATATTTCTAAAACCAAGGATATTTAAAGAATGAATCAAATTAAATACTAATAATCCATTTAAATGTTGTTTCAATAACATTTGTCTTGTCTATAATTCACTAAATGATATATATTTTTAATGTCCCTTTAAGGACAAAAACATTAGGAATATGTTGAGTTAAAGGGACACTGAACCCAAAGGGCGCCATGTACTAAGAGGCGGGCGGACATCTTCTTAACTCGCGAAGCTGTCCGCCCGCCTCCGCTACACACGGGCAGCGGATCTATTGATCCGCTTGCCCGTATGTACCATTACACACTCATCGGAGTGTGTAATGCCCGCCTCTTCAATCGCGCGACCAATCACGCGACTGAAGGGGCTGTCAATCACCGAGAGCGAGCATGCTCTCAGTGATTTTGCTTCGCCATCTAAGAGGTGGCGTAGGCTGTAGGAAGCAGCGGTCTAATGACCGCTGCTTCTTACATTGCGGGATGCAAGCTCGCATATGCGAACCTGCCCCGAAAGGCTCCGGAGCAGCTTTCACTGCTTCGTACATGGAGCCCAAAGATTTTAATTTGGGATTCAGATAGAGCATTACATTTTAATCAATTTTCGAATTTTCTCAGATTATAATATTTGATTAGTTCTCTTGCTATAAATTTTTGAAATGCAAGATTGTAAGTTTATATTCTGGCCCATTTTTGGTGAGCAACCTAGGTTGTCCTTGCTGATTGTTTGATAAATTCATCTACCAATCAAAAAATGCTGTCCAGATTAATGAAAGGCCAAAATATTAAATGCCTTATCTTTCTTATAAAGATAGCAAGAGAACGAAGAAATATTGATAATATGAGTCAATTCAAAAGTTGATTAAAATTTCCTGCTCTATGGAAATCACGAAAGAAAAGAAAATAGGTTCAGTGTCCCTTTAACATTGTATAAAGAAACTAAAGGGGAATGAAAATACATATAGATATGTGATATCTATACAAGAGGTAACATGAATAAATTAAAAAAATTATATTACGAGCTAGCTATAGTTAAATGAGCCTTCAAATGACTCCACTTGAACAGAAAAGTCATTGATATGGCATACAATAACTAGCTTGGTCTAAATATGAAATAAAATTATTTAACATTTCATAACAATTTTAAACATTAAAAAATAAACCAAAAATAAATTTGTATACCTAAGGAAGATACATGAGATTATCCAAAAAACAAAACAAAAATAAAAAAATGGTCACTTTGATGTAAGTTAACCACTTTCCTTTCTTAAAAATTTAAGAACAAAGTTGTTCTGTTGTTGTTCTAGACTACATATCCTCGTCAGAAACATTTTTTAATTTTAATATCTCTAAATTACACAATAAAAACATCAATGGATTTAAATCCAAAATTATTTTAAAAAGATACTTGACTTTAACATTATCTGAGTAAGTCATTTTTATATTATTAATTCAATACATGAAAGTTTTTAGATCAGGCATGTGCTTTTGAAATAGACTAACAGTCATGGTAGTATTTTTTTTAAAAATTTAAATAAAATAAAAAATAAAATAGGGTAATTCATCACAGATGAAACTGAAAAAAATAAAAAAAATATAAACATTAGTTATTTTATGAACACATGTCTTTAAAAATTCATTAAAAGAAATTACATTTCATCTTGTGTCTATGCTCCAACATTTTTATTTGTTAAACAATATATCTGTAAAAAAAACCTATCCATCATTTAAAATTACATTATATTGTCTCATCAATATTACATTTAAATATCAGCATTTTTTTTTAACGAAATAATTTTTATTGAAAAAAGATAACAAATTCCATGACATATTCAGCATATATATAAATGTGACATGACAAGTCTTGTTATACAGAAAATGCAATACAATCATGATGAACCATTTTACTCATACAGGTCCACCATTTCGTACATAGTATATCATATTATTGTCATAATATTGATCGTCATGGTTGGGGAAAAACCCCAAGTAGTGCTATTTAAGGAAACAAAAAATGTAAAACATTTTCTCTTATTTGTATTCCATTATAGTAAGATATTAAGAGTGAAAAAAGAAAAAGAATAAGAAAAAAGTAGAAAGAGAAAGTGAAGAAAATCTCCTATTTAATAAGTAGAGAAGAGAAAGGTCAAGAACATGTGTCACTAGAGGGCATCAACCCTCCCTACTACTCCCTCTATCTGTGTAACCTCCGTTACCTGTATGCTATGTCTATTCTTCATTCGTTGCGTGTCAATCCAAACTATCCAATCCTCCCAAATCTGGAGGAACTCTATTCTAGTGTCGAGTAAGGTAGAGGAAATGTCTGCCATTTGATAATAATATTTAATTTTATGTATTATTAGATTGTAGCTAGGTACCGAAGACCTCCAGAACCTTGCAATTGTGGTCTTGACAGCTGTGCAGATTATTCCCACCAACTTTAATTTAGCTTTGGTAAGGCCCTCGATCGGGAAGTGCAATAGAGCTTGCTCTCTATTTAGAGTAATTTGTTTATTTAGTATCTCAGCCAGGAGATTATTTGTTTGTGACCAAATCCTCTGCGCCTCCGTACAAGACCACCACATATGTGTGTAGGAACCAATATCCTCACAACCTCTATAGCAATACTTGGGGGTTTTATCTGTCCATTGTGTTCTGCTTGGGTGTAGGTACCACCTATACGCTACTTTAATATAGCTTTCTTTCAGATTGGCGCTGATAGAACATGCCTGACCCTTTTTTAGAATTTCAGACCATTCTAGAGGTTCTTTTACAAGCTGTCCCTCCTCTTCCCATTTTTCCATAAAATTTAATTTGTCTCCTGAGCTATTAGTATTTAATAAGTTGTACAAAATCGATATAGCTCCCTTAGTTCTGGTTGCTGATGTGCATAGCTTTTCAAAGGGGGTATGTTCAGCGTGTGTAGGTGGTCTGCCTATCTCCCTAATCCTTGACTTCAGCTGCATACATTGGAGCCAGGAGCCCGGCAATACCAGTTGGATAGAGTTATATTTCTCAAAGGAAATGATATTAGAATTTATCAAAGTATCAGCTATTCGGTAAAGTCCTTTGTTAGCCCAAATGCTGCTTATTGCTTTTGGAATCAGAACAGATGGTAAGGTTAACGGCGTTGCTATAGATCTAGCTGTATGTAGTTTGTATCTCCCTTGTAGAGTATCCCATATCTTAATAGTATGTGCTATGGAAAGGTAATGAGACCAATTCAATGGTCTATCCTGCTTGGGTGTCCACAGAATCTGATAGATTGGAGATAGTCGTAACATGTCACTCTCTAATTTTACCCACATTATGTCATCCTCTCTAACATTCCAGAGCGAGGTTTGTGCTAACCTAGCTGCAAAAAAGTACTTTTGCAAGTCTGGTACTCCTAATCCTCCTCGTTCCTTACTTTGTAACAGTGTTTTTCTATTAATTCTAGCCTTTTTATTAACCCAGATAAACCTTGACATATACCTTTGCATATCATTTATATCCTCTTGAGAAACGTTAATAGGCAGTGCTCTAAATAGATAGAGCAACTTAGGTAGTATTATCATTTTCGTGATTACTATTTTCCCATAAAAAGATACTTTATAAGTTGACCAAGTTTTCATTTCCCTTTTAAGATGTGCAAACATTTTATAATTTAGTTTATATAAGTTGTCTAGGTTATTTGGTATGGCAATGCCTAGGTATGTAATGGTAGAGGAAGCCCATTTAAAATCAAAATTTATCTCAAGTAGTTTTTTTGTTACTTCTGGAAGGTGAGTCTCTAGTGCCTCGCATTTGTCATTGTTTATCTTATATCCGGATACCGGATAGTCTCCCAAAGTCTGACAGTAATTTATAAAGCGGGGGAAGGGACAACATAGGTTTAGTGATAGTCAATATTACATCGTCAGCAAATAATGCAAGTTTGTGTACAGTGTCGCCTATTTGAATTCCTGTGATGTCTTTCCTATTTCTAATAGTCGCTGCTAACGGCTCTATACAAAGGGCAAAACGTAAAGGGGAAAGGGGACATCCCTGTCTTGTTCCATTTCGAATCTTGATTGATTTGGATTGATAACCTGAATGTCTGATAAAAGCTGACGGGGTCGTATACAATGCTTGAATTGCCTTTAAAAAGTTTCCCTTTATCCCAAACTGCTGCAATGTCAGGAACATATAGTCCCAAAAGATCCTGTCGAACGCCTTCTCCGCGTCCAACGATAGGAACAGAGAGGGCGTTCTTTCTTTATTTGAATATTCAAGTAAGTCAATTATATTCCTGACATTATCAGGAGCTTCCCTCCCTCTTATGAAGCCGACTTGGTCAGGGTTAACCAGACTGTTCAGCAACGGGTTTAACCTATTGGCCAGTATTTTAGTAAAAAGCTTGAGGCCTAAATTTATTAATGATATAGGCCTATAGTTTTTACAATGGAATTTGTCTTTACCCGGTTTAGGCACTACACAGATTCTTGCCGACAAGAGGTCTGGCGGGACAAAACCCCCCTGTAGTATATAATTAAAGGATTCAACTAAATGTGGAACTAAGTCTACGGAAAACTTCTTATAAAATCCCCCCCGAATACCCATCTGGACCCGGAGCTTTGTTACTTTTAATTTGTTTGATTGCAATCATAACTTCCCTGGGCGAAATTGGGGCGTCTAGTTTGCCTGCGTGATCCTCGTCTAGCTGAGGAATATTACTTTCCGCTAAGAAGGTTTTAATTTGTGTGACTCTATTTTTAGACTTATCGATCTAAAGATTATATAAAGATTGGTAAAAATCAGCAAAAGCATTGGCTATTTGTGGGGGATCGCTAAGGAGATGCCCCCCCTTGAGTTTGCAATTGGGGAACGGAGGAGGTACGAGTTATATTCCTAATTTTCCTAGCTAACATTCGATCAGGCTTATTTGCGTATATGAAATATTGCGCATCTACAATTCTTAAAGATGATAAAGCCTCCTCATTCAGTATAGTGTCTATTTCAGCTTTTTTTAGCTATGATTGCTTTAGCACCTGCTTCTGTTCTATTATTTATGTGAGTCTTCTGAAGTTTATTTAGTTCTAATTTTTTTTGTCGAAGGGCCTCTTTTTTCTTATTGGTTATAAGGGTCTTTTCTCTAATAAGTATACCCCTGAGATATGATTTAAAAGCCCCCCATGCATATAACGGGTTTTCTGTTGAATTTTTATTTATTTGCCAGTAGTCTTTTATAGACCTGATCAGTTTTTGAGAGATAACTTCGTCTTTTAATAAATGCATATCTAGTGTCCAATTTCTCTGTCTTGAAGGGTCAAAGAACCCCTGCAGAGAGATCTCCACAATCGAGTGATCAGACCAGGATGTTTGTGATATATTTGTATTTACCAATAAAGGGCATAGGATCTGGCTAATAAAGATATAGTCAATCCTAGAGTATGATTGGTGTGCGGCTGAATAATAAGTAAAACCCTTCATTGATCAGTTACATATACGCCATACATCTATTAAGTTATGGTCTAAAATGAAGTCGCTTAGAATTTTGGAGGAGGCTTTATGCAGCGCTGGGGACCTATCTAATTGATCATTGATTGTAAGGTTAAAATCCCCCCCAAGGACTATCTTATATTTCTTCCAAGAGGTTAGTATTTTACTAATCTTGGCTATAAACCTTCCCTGTTCCACGTTAGGAGCATAAATATTACCTAATATTATTGGGCTACCCTGAATTTTACCTTTTAAGATGAGGAATCTCCCCCCCGGGTTCCTGATCACTTCTTCCTCTTGAAAACCAAGGGTGGCTCGTATTAAGATAGAAACCCCTCCTTTCTTTTTAGCTCCCACTGCATGATATTGAGTTGGGAAAGCTGCATCCCAATATTTAGGTGTTGTAACACTAGTGAAGTGTGTTTCTTGAAGCATAATCACTTTTTATATGTGAGTGAAGACCCCTCACGTTGTGTGATATTATTTTAAAAGACATTGTTTATTTTGTATATAGATTTATGTAATATAATGTACTTAACTGTAGCCATTTGCTGGTGTCGACTATACTCTCACCCAGATTAGAGTGGGTGCTAACCTTCGTGTCTATGTCAGGAGTCTCCAGCCAAGATAACCCACCAGTGACCATGGGAGAAGAGAAACGGAAGGAGAAAAGAAGAGAATTAAAGGTAAAGACAGAGAAAAAACAACCAATTGTATCTGTGAGTGATACGTAACCAACATTAATTTAGAACAGTTCTCCTGTATCGGGGGTGCACATCCTTATGTAATACATTCATATAAGTAATTAAACAAGTAAATCCTATCCTAACGAATCAGCACATATAACCTGTCTCATAGCATTTTGATGATCTCATGTTCTAATGACAATAGTAATATTGTCGAGCTCCGCTCTGTATTAGGTTTTGAACACCTTATTTGTAATTGAAGACATTACTATTTTAGCAACTATTGTGTTCATTGCTAATCTAAATGACTCTATGAAGTTGTAACAAACCAACGGGTTTATGAGTTCTTACTCTTTTCTTAACAACACTAAACATATCCTTAACTTTCATTTCACTTTAACACTTCTTTAGGTCTCTGATACCCCAAGAGATTCAGTTTAGGTATATCAACACAGATCTTCCCTTAACCAGGTGTACCCAGCCGGGGGGGAGCTCTAAAAGTAGTGACCAGCTAAGTTCTCTAATCTTATTTAACCAGGATCGTCATTTCCAGCTAACTGAGATCGCTTTCTTGGAGTTTGTGATCTTGTTTCCTTGTCCCAGATCCGCTGTGTTATTTTCTTGGGAGCTCTTTGAGGTAACGGTAAGGCTGTTTCTTCTATTGGTATTTTCATTTGTTTCACCATTTTTATACCTTCCTCTAAGTTGGTGCAGGAGTATGAGGTGTTATGATGTGTACAGATAAGTCGAAAAGGAAATGACCATCTATACTTCAACTTGGCTTTCTGCAGGGCCTCAACAACTGGCTTAAGATCTCTGCGTTTCTTTAAAGTGGTTGGTGAAAGATCCAAATAGAACTGTAGTTTGTGTCCTTCAAATTCGAACTGTGAAAGCTTCCTTGAGGCCTGTACTATTTTCTCTTTAGTAGAGAAGTAGTGAAACTTGATTATGACGTCTCTTGATGCGTTAGGATTTTGAGGCCTATTTAGGGCTCTGTGAGCTCTGTCCATCAGTAAGAAATCCTCCTCTATGTCAGGTAGCAGTTTCCTGAAAATAGTAGGTAACACTTCTTGAAGGTTATCGAATGTTTCTGGTAGATTACGGATCCTAATATTAGATCTTCGAGACCTATTCTCCAGGTCTTCAATTTGGGATTCTAATGTTGAGATCTGCTTTTCCTGTTCTGTCATAGTGGAGTGAACTTCCGTCAGATCCTCTATCACTTCATCTACTTTGTCCTCTATTACTGAGGTTCTGTTGCCAATACTCAGAATGTCTGACTTCAATTCTGCTATTGCTGATCTCAATTCCGTTTGAAATATCTCTCTTATTTGCCCTACCAGGGTAGTAGAGGGAATACCCATTTGGTCTACTGGGGGGGAGTCGTCAGACATGTTATCCTGATCCACAGCTGAGGCCATGACTGCCTGGTTTGTGGCTTTACGATTCTTTTTAGCTTGGGCCCTAGATAAGCAGTCTTTGACTGTTTGATGTTTTCCTTTCATAATATTTTGAATCATTTTTGTTCTTGATATTTACTTGTGAGCAAATATTTTGCACCCCCCCACCCCCGGCAGGAGCAGCTATTCAAGAAACATTTTCTCTAAGTTATTGGTTAAGAAAAGCAACAGGGTTCTCTCTTTCTAGAACACTTTTCCACTTTTGTACCTTAATCCCTAAGCTACTGTTGCTATGGGAGATCAAGAAAGAGCTCATGTTCCAGACAAATAGTTATGTGAGAGTACAGTTGCTAGAAAAAAATTCACATCATACCATTGCAAACTTGTAATTCAACCAATGAATACCCTAAAAAGGAGAGAAATGTTTGCATCCTTCTAGCGTGTACTGCTATACTCTATTTCTGAATATATAATAATACTGCAATATAGGTCACCTCCGCTCTCAACAATCTTCCTCTTAGCTCGGGGAAAGGGGATACGACGCTGAGGAAGGGAAAAAGGGAAGTGGGAGTGACCAGTCCAGACTGACTGAGCCGGAAAGGGAGAGTCTTGAGGTGTTGTCACTTTAATAAACACTTATTTAAGTTTCAACTAGAATAATGTTCATGGCAATGACCTGTGAGAAGTGAATGGTTAAAAAAGCAGTTAAAGCATTAAAGCAAAACAGCACTTCACCTGTGATCATAAACTCCAATGCCCATATACTGTGGCAGCAGCCCAAATATAATAGGGGGGGGGGGGGGTAGAGAACCTGGAAAGGAAAAGTGCAAGTTAACCCAAAAAAAAAGACACTACACCCTGAATGCAGATTCAGGGACACCTGAGCGGACGCAGCAGCTTTGTTTAGATATAAAGTACTCCATGGGACTTAGTTGGGAGTTAGCAAGAAGTCATCCAATGTACTCTGGATAGATAGGGCAAACACAGTTTCAATAATGTAGTGCACTGTAACGTAAGGCAGTCCCAATTACAGCTACCAAAGCCAGATAGATATGAATAGCGAAGGCTATGTCCCAAATCCAGGTTCCCTTAAAGATAGGGGTAATCTCAGATGAAGTTTGTGTTAAGTTGGGGATTTCCTAATGTAATTGGTAGTTCAGTGTATGGAGGTGCTTCCCCCTTAGGGTCTTAAGAATATCTGAGGGATGCGATGCCCCCAGCCAAATTCAGGAAAGGCCTCCAGAACAGGGCTTGAATGAATAGGCCTTACCCTGTCAGGGGCAACTCAGATCCACAGTGGCCTCCTGGTTATCTGGACTCTAATTTGGGAGCGTTATTTTAGGGACCCAGGGACAGGGAACATACAGTCTCACCTTACTTCTTCCCTCTGCATCCTCCTTCTATCTTGCAACAGCCCTCAGTGTTCCAGGCCCTAGCTCTGGAGCGGAGCCCCGACCCTCCAGAGCCTGTTCAGGAGCCCGCAGCCACAGATCAAATTAGGAGGCCTCCCTTCCGGCCGCACCTACGTTGTCCGTAGCTCTAATGCCCTGGGGATCAGGTGATGTGATTGCGGGGTATAGGCGGCGGTCAGCAGGTAGATCGTTCACCGCTCCAAACTCCCACACAGGCCGCGGCTTGGCAGCAGAGGGAGGCCCTCCCCAAGATGGCGGATCTTCGTGCCCAAACTCTCTCCGGCTCCCGAGGCCCCCAGATGCCGGGAACTAGACTTGAGGTTGTGGGACTAGGTTGATGGGGCATCCGGTGGTCGCTTGTGTTGGCGGTCTGTGCAATCTTGTACTCCACTCCCGCTTTAGGCCTCAGCAAAGCAGAGTGACCGGTACAGCAACCGGGTCTCACAGCACAAGTGCAGCGTCTCGAAGGGCCCCCCAGCAGTTAGGGAGGTAATAGTCTTCTGCTCCGGAGCGGATCTCCGACCCTCCGGAGCTAGTAGTATGCACTTAGGAGTTGCTAACAGCAGCCGCGGTGTTGTAGGCCCAAACGGACCAGCCAATATTCTTAAAAGTCCTCTTTTCCTCTCTGGCAATAATGGGCTATTAAGTTACAATATGCTGGGTCCGAGTAGTACCCGAATAAAAATATTTATGTGGTTTAAAATCCACTTTTAGTGCTCCAACTTCAGGAGCTCTCCTCTAACACGTCTGCTCCTGTTGGCAGCTAGCTCCGCCTCCTAAATATCAGCATTTTAAAATATAATATAAAAAAATGCATATAACATCTTCAAAAGAAATTTATATAGTATGCTGAACATAAATGTAATATTTGATGTCCCTTCGAATAATATACCTCTATATCAACTCTAAAATGTATTCCTTTGTCTGATTGGTCAGAATGTGATTCCTCTGTAGCACAAAGTAGGGGTAATGTATGTAAAATTAAAATATTGTAATTGAGGACATGTAACTATTCCTAATTCTTAACATTCTTCCTCCTGTGATTTGTAACTAGCATGCATTGTGCAAACCAACCTGTATGCATGGTCTTTGAAAGTCAATTATCTTGAAAATAACAGTTTATCTTCATTAGGTGTCATATTCATCATTTTCAAATGAGAGGATTGGGAAATACCATCTAAAATAAAAAAAATAATCTAAGTGTCTCCAATAGGATGCATCCACAGCCTTAGTCCATCAAATTGTTGCCACTTACCTTGTGAACGTGTCTTTGTATGGTTTTCAAGGTCAGCACATTTGAAAGAAAATGCCAAACATGATCACATTGGTATTCTTCACTTTCAATCTTGGATTCTTCACTTTCAATCTTGGATTCTTCACTTTCAATCTTGGATTCTTCACTTTCAGTCTGGGATTCTTCACTTTCAGTCTTGAATTCTTCACTTTCAGTCTTCAATTCTTCACTTTCAGTCTTTAAATGAAGTCATCTCCCTAATGGCAGAGAAAGTGATAAACAAACAATTAATACAAGTGTGTTAATTATTTCTTCACACCTCTCCCACCCCCTATTTCTGAAACGATTTATGTCACTAGCTTACTAAGCATGTGTAGCATCTTGTGTTATGTTCTATCAATAAAGTGTGAAGATGAGTCATATATTGAGCAGACCCAACCTCTAATGTGTGACTTTGAATCTGACTTTGAACCATAGTCTTGCTAGAGGATCCCTTTCTGAGTATCCAAAATTCAAGTTATGTGTAAAATAAATACTAGTTTGTAAAATGTATGCCATATGATGTGTGTTTGTGCCAAATTCCTGCCAGCCACAGTCCATACATTATTTATACTTACCAGCTGATGTTGTCTTTAAAAACCAGGTGGCAAAGTCGTTACAGGACCCAATGACCAGAGCATCACCTATAGTAATAAATTAAAACATTTGAATCATTTGATGAGCAATCCTAACATATTTGCACAATTCTCTACTTGTCATTTCCCTAGAATTCACACATATTCGCAATACTCCTATCTAACTTCTATTATTTACTATCTGAAGTGGCGGTTGATGATGTCTGCTCTGACATTGAGCCCCTCGTCCCGGAATGGCCCCTCTAGAACAGGGTCATCCTCCTCATCTTGGAGGAGGCGTCAGGGCGCCTGGACAGCCTGCAGCATCCCAGCCCGCTGTGCAATGTTATGCAGGACGCTGCAGGCTATAACGATCTTCGCCACCTTCCTAGGGCTGTATTGGAGGGCTCCTCCCGACCTGTCAAGGCATCGGAGTCTCATTTTGAGGAGCCCAAACATCCTCTCGACTACAGCCCTAGTCCACTTGTGCACCCTATTATAGCGCTCCTGGGCCTCATCAGTGGGGTTACGCAACGGCGTAATGAGCCAAGGCCGGCTCATGTAACCAGAATCACCTATAAATTATGAACGTAACAAAATGACAAATATTAATATTTTAATTATAATTATTATATTCAAATACTTTTCATTTGTGTACACGAAAATCGCCTGAAATAAACATTTTCATTAAAAAAAATTTATATGTTTAAATCGCATTTTCTATCTGTCCATTTAAGCTAAGACATGCTACATATCTGTTTTGAGCTAAAACTAAACATTTGTTGAAAGACAATTAAATGGTTAAATTGCATTCTCTATCTGCCCATTTAAGCTAAGACATGCTACATATCTGTTTAAAAGATAAACTAGACATTTGCGGAAAGAGACAATGACATGGTTAAATGGCATTTTCTATCTGTCCATTTAAGCTAAGACATGCTACATATCTGTTTAGAGCTAAAACTAGACATTTGTTGAAAGACAATTAAATGGTTAAATTGCATTCTCTATCTGACTATTTAAGCTAAGACATGCTACATATCTGTTTAAAAGATAAACTAGACATTTGCGGAAAGAGACAATGACATGGTTAAATTGCATTCTCTATCTGTCCATGTAAGCTAAGACATGCTACATATCTGTTTAAAAGTAAAACTAGACATTTGTTGAAAGACAATTAAATGGTTAAATTGCATTCTCTATCTGACCATTTAAGCTAAGACATGCTACATATCTGTTTAAAAGTAAAACTAGACATTTGTTGAAAGACAATTAAATGGTTAAATTGCATTCTCTATCTGCCCATTTAAGCTAAGACATGCTACATATGCATATTTCGCATAAACCAGACCTTTCCTAAACTAAAAAAAAAAAAAGGTTAAATTGCATTCTATATGTGCCCATTTAAGCTAAGACATGCCACATATCTGTTTGTAGCTAAAACTAGACATTTGCGGAAAGAGACAATGACATGGTTAAATTGCATTCTCTATCTGGCCATTCAAGCTAAGACATGCTACATATCTGTTCTGAGCTAAAACTAGACATTTGCGGAAAGAGAAAGAAATGGTTAAATTGCATCCTATAGCTGCACATTTTGCACATTACACTAACAACAGTTTAAGACTACAGTGGCAATTGTCTAACTAATTAACCATGTTGTGCACAAATACTCACCAACGAGATACCCAGGGGGAAACACTCTTTCCTCAAACGGCCGCCACAGGGACGACTGTCTGAGGATGCGGGCATCATGACAAGCCCCACCGAAATTCGCACACACGTGCATAATCCACATCCGTGCGTCACACACATACTGCACATTGAGGCTATGGAAATGTTTGCGATTTCGAAAGGGCAAGTCATCGGCTGGAGCACACAGCACAATGTGGGTGCAATCTATTGCTCCCAAGACACTGGGCAATTCAGCAATTGCAAGGAATACCCTCTTCAGGCGCCTCCAATCACCATCATTCTGAGGGAATCCTATGTAACGCTTACTAACACGTACCATGGCATCCAGAAAGTTATCAAAAACCACCGAGAATGTACCTTGAGACAGGCCATGCATGTACATCTCTCCAGATTGAAAACTCCCGGAGGCCAGGACGTATATACAACTTAGCATCTTAGTGATGCCAGGGACAGCAGTCCTTATTCGTATACGTAGCTCCAGATGAGGTCTAAGAACATCGTAAAGGCCAATGAGCTGTTCGCGATTGAGCCTATACTTGTCAAAAACCTCAAAGTCACTCATGTTTTCCAAGGTGGGTCTCACCCTGTATACACGAGGACCTTTAACCAAACGAGCCCTTTGTCTCACTTGGAGCCGCCGAGCCATCTGATTCTATGAATCTCTACTTGTGCAGCAGCACCAGCAGCAGCATCTATCAAATCGTTATCCATATTTGCCAAGCTTAACAGCACAAAGCCAAACAGCAGAGCAAACACAACACAAGGAGTAACAAGGTATGCAAAAACACAGAAGCGAATTGATACAATGTCGATCACAAGGGACGCTTTGGCCATGTTGTTTCGGGGATTTATAGTGCAATTAGTCCAATGGTAGCGAGTTCGTAATGATTGCTGATTGTATTCACTTGTTTGTATGTGAGCGGTGCGAATGCTTTCAAAGTGGGCGTTTTTTTAGGTGTTTGCTGAAATGTTGTTTTCCCCCAATGAATCGCAATGTGAAAGTGTAAAATGTCACACATACAGTGCATCTTCATAATGTTTGTTCATATGCGTAATAAATACTTATTAAACGCGATCTTATAGTAAAAAGCACACGTCCACGCTAACATGAATTAAAGTGCATAGTTGTGTATAATGTGTGCATAGAATCTGATCGATCAATGTTGCTGCAATATTGTTTGTAAACGATAAAGTAACAGCTGACATCTCTATTATTGTATATATAAGTGATTGGCGAGATGTCAATATTGTACGGGTCCCTTTAAAATCGCAATAATAATGACGATCTTCCGGCTGCCATCTGTAGTATTGTATATATAAGTGATTTGCGAGATGTCAATATTGTACGCGTCCCTTTAAAATCGCAATAATAATGACGATCTTCCGGCTGCCATCTGTAGTATTGTATATAAGTGATTTGCGAGATGTCAATATTGTATGCGTCCCTTTAAAATCGCAATAATAATGATGATCTTCCGGCTGCCATCTGTAGTATTGTATATAAGTGATTGGCGAGATATCAATATTGTACGCATCCCTTTAAAATTGCAATAATAATGAAGATCTTCTGGCTGCCATCTGTAGTATTGTATATATAAGTGATTTGTGAGATGTCAATATTGTACGCGTCCCTTTAAATTTGCAATAATAATGAAGATCTTCCGGCTGACATCTATAAAATTGTATATTAAATTGCTTTTTCGAGCTGTCAATATTTTGTACGCATCCCTTTAAAATCGCCATAATAATGATGTTCCAAACTGTCGTTTACGTATATGTTGTATTGTAGTATTGAGTGCTAAACTTCTGAAAGGGGCGGTACAGTCGTAAAGCTGTAATGTGTATGGTTGAATCTTCTAATGACGTCATCATATTATCAACCTGCCTGTGTAGTTATGAAATCCTCATTGTGTTGTTGTATTTTACAACATTGTTATTGTGTGCTGATTAAAATATAAATGTGTGCTTTGTGGTTGCGTGATGCGTGTTATGTACATCTACGTATATATTGTGATTGTGTCCCACATATGCTGACTTCTATAAATCAGTATAGCATTGTTGTTCCTTCCCAAAAAGTGACAGCTGTAATCTGTTCTTATTGTACGTAATTCCTAATGGTATATTGTGAGTGAATCGTGATGTTAAAGGGACAGTAAAATCCCAATTTTCTGTGTCCTGATTCATAGAGAGAATGTAATGTGTTTTCCCCCCATCATATGAATGCACATGTATGAGTGAATGCTAAAAGTAATGTATGTGCATCCATTAATGATCATGTGTTAAGCCGATGTAGATATACTGTTCATGCACGCATATAGGTTGAATAAATGAAATGCTATAATAGAGGTAAATGAGAGGAGTTTCCCATAGTCTACTGTTTGTGAGTCCTGAAATGTTCCAATTATTTTTCTGTCCGTTTAAATCTGATGTAATTATTCCAAATGTTTGTTACTAGTGATGGTGATTTGTAGTTGATGTAATGTGAATGTCTCAAACAATTTGATGTTGTTGTGAATTTCACATAAGTAAAAGCCATAAGTCCATAGGGAAATAGCCATTTCTTGATCTATTTGTCATAGCTGGACTAACGCAGGAAAACATGAGTTAGTTTCACAATTGTAATGCTGGTATTTAGAGTTTTCTTGTCTACGCTTTTTCCGTGCGTTAGGTAAATCTGTCTGTCGCGTGCACGAGCACGTCTTCCCCATAGAAGTCAATGGAGGAGAAAAATGTGTGTGTAAATAAAATCCAAGACTGGTTTTGAGCGTAAAGTGAGTGACGTCATCGTCTTGTGTGAAAAAGTAGATAAATCGTATTTATTTCGTAATCAAATTTTTAATTTTTGTATGTAATGTGCTGTATATAGTTTGTATGTATCGATTAGTGTATGTATGTGATAATATTATTATTTAGATGTAGCTATATGAGTGTCTGTTCCCGTCTGTCAATGTAAGTCAATGGAAAAAGGATATTAGTGGGGGGTTTTTCAAACACCCGAGATCTTGTAACTTTGATCCTTTCTATTTTGACATGAAAATATTAAAAATGAAAAATAAATATAGTGTAGTGATTGTATGAGTGTAAGTGTACTTTGTGTAATATTTTTTGTGTGATTCGTGGATGTTTATTTTGGCGTTAGATGTTAACTACTGGGTCTGTGTTGTCGGTAATGATTTCAGCGTTTAACAATTTTGGAGTCGCGTTAAGGAAACTCTAAATACCAGCGGCCGGGAAAAAGCAGCGTTAGGACCCCTTAACGCTGCTTTTTAAGCCTAACGCAAAACTCTAAATCTAGGCGATTGTGTTAATTGAATGAAAGGCTATTTGTAAATAAGGCTGGTTTTAAAGGTAAACTTTTATGAGTTTTGTAAGAAGTATAGCATATCTTAATAGTCTTTTTAAACATATATAATATTGTGTCATATTCTGGTATTACAAATATATTCCAATATGCTCATAGATATTAACTAGTAAAAAGAGAGTGTCACATACTAAAACATCCAGAGAACAGACCCCAAACAGTGTGTCACATACTGAAACATCCAGAACAGAGATGCCAAAGAGTGTGTCACATACTAAAACATGAAGAGCAGAGACTCCAAAGAGTGTGTCACATACTAAAACATCCAGAGCACAGACCCCAAACAGCGTGTCACATACTGAAACATCCAGAACAGAGATGCCAAAGAGTGTGTCACATACTAAAACATGAAGAGCAGAGACTCCAAAGAGTGTGTCACATACTAAAACATCCAGTGCACAGACCCCAAACAGCGTGTCACATACTGAAACATTCAGAGCAGAGACTCCAAACAGTGTGTCACATACTAAGACATCCAGAGCACAGACCAAAACAGTGTGTCACATACTGAAACATTCAGAGCAGAGACTCCAAAGAGTGTGTCACATACTAAAATATCCAGAGCACAAACCCTAAATAGTGTGTCACATACTAAAACATCCAGAGCTGAGACTCCAAAGAGTGTGTCACATACTGAAACATCCAGAGCAGAGACTCCAAAGAGTGTGTCACATAATAAAACATCCAGAGCACAGACCCCAAACAGTGTGTCACAAACAGAAATATCCAGAACAGAGACGCCAAAGAGTGTGTCACATACTAAAACATGCAGAGCAGAGATTCCAAAGAGTGTGTCACATACTAAAACATTCAGAGCACAAACCCCAAATAGTGTGTCACATACTAAAACATCCAGAACTGAGACTCCAAAGAGTGTGTCACATACTGAAACATACAGAGCAGAGACTCCAAAGAGTGTGTCACATACTGAAACATCCAGAGCAGAGACTCCAAAGAGTGTGTCACATAATAAAACATCCAGAGCACAGACCCCAAAGAGTGTGTCACATACTGAAACATTCAGAGCAGAGACTCCAAAGAGTGTGTCACATACTAAAACATCCAGAGAACAGACCCCAAACAGTGTGTCACATACTAAAACATCCAAAACAGAGACTCCAAAGAGTGTGTCACATACGGAAACATCCAGAGCAGAGATTCCAAAGAGTGTGTCACATACTGAAACATCCGGAGTAGAGACTCTAAAGAGTGGGTCACATACTAAACAATCCAGAGCAGAGACTCCAAAGAGTGTGTCACATACTGAAACATCAAGAGCAGATACTCCAAAGAGTGTGTCACATACTAAAACATCCAGAGCAGAGACTCCAAAGAGTGTATCACATACTAAAACATCCAGAGCCGAGACTCCAGAGCGCGTCACATACTGAAACATCCATAGCTCAAACGCCAAATAGAGTGCCACATACTAAAACATCCAAAGCACAGACCCCTAACAGTGTGTCACATACTAAAAGATCCAGTACAGAGATGCCAAAGAGTGTGTCACATACTGAAACATTCAGAGCAGAGACTCCAAAGAGTGTGTCACATACTAAGACATCCAGAGCACAGACCCCAAACAGTGTGTCACATACTGAAACATTCAGAGCAGAGATGCCAAAGAGTGTTTCACATACTAAAACATCCAGAGCACAGACCCCAAACAGTGTGTCACATACTGAAACATCCAGAGCAGAGACTCCAAAGAGTGTGTCACATACTGAAACATGCAGAGCAGAGACTCCAAAGAGTGTGTCACATACTAAAACATCCAGAGCAGAAACTCCAGAGTGTGTCACATACTGAAACATCCAGAGCACAGACCCCTAACAGTGTGTCACATACGGAAACATCCAGAACAGAGACTCCAAACAGTGTGTCACATACTAAAAGATCCAGAACAGAGATGCCAAATAGTGTGTCACATACTGAAACATCCAGAGCAGAGACTCCAAAGAGTGTGTTACATAATAAAACATCCAGAGCACAGACCCCAAACAGTGTGTCACATACTGAAACATCCAGAACAGAGGCGCCAAAGAGTGTGTCACATACTAAAACATGCAGAGCAGAGACTCCAGCGAGAGCACAGACCCCAAAGAGTGTGTCACATACTGAAACATTCAGAGCAGAGACTCCAAAGAGTGTGTCACATACTAAAACATCCAGAGCACAGACCCCAAACAGTGTGTCACATACTGAAACATCCAGAGTAGAGACTCTAAAGAGTGGGTCACATACTAAAAAATCCAGAGCAGAGACTCCAAAGAGTGTGTCACATACTGAAACATCCAGAGCAGATACTCCAAAGAGTGTGTCACATACTAAAACATCCAGAGCCGAGACTCCAGAGTGCGTCACATACTGAAACATCCATAGCTCAAACGCCAAATAGAGTGCCACATACTGAAACATCCAAAGCACAGACCCCTAACAGTGTGTCACATACTAAAATATCCAGTACAGAGATGCCAAAGAGTGTGTCACATACTGAAACATTCAGAGCAGAGACTCCAAAGAGTGTGTCACATACTAAGACATCCAGAGCACAGACCCCAAACAGTGTGTCACATACTGAAACATTCAGAGCAGAGATGCCAAAGAGTGTGTCACATACTAAAACATCCAGAGCACAGACCCCAAACAGTGTGTCACATACTGAAACATCCAGAGCAGAGACTCCAAAGAGTGTGTCACATACTGAAACATGCAGAGCAGAGACTCCAAAGAGTGTGTCACATACTAAAACATCCAGAGCAGAAACTCCAGAGTGTGTCACATACTGAAACATCCAGAGCACAGACCCCTAACAGTGTGTCACATACGGAAACATCCAGAACAGAGACTCCAAACAGTGTGTCACATACTAAAAGATCCAGAACAGAGATGCCAAATAGTGTGTCACATACTGAAACATCCAGAGCAGAGACTCCAAAGAGTGTGTTACATAATAAAACATCCAGAGAACAGACCCCAAACAGTGTGTCACATACTGAAACATCCAGAACAGAGGCGCCAAAGAGTGTGTCACATACTAAAACATGCAGAGCAGAGACTCCAGCGAGAGCAGATACTCCAAAGAGTGTGTAACATTAACATACTGAAACAGTGAGAGCACAGATGCTAAAGAGTGGGTCACATAAGGAAACATCCAGAGTAGAGACTCCAAAGAGTGTGTCACATACTAAAATATCCAGAGCAGAGACTCCAAATAGTGTGTCACATACTAAAACATGCAAAGCTGAGACTCCAAAGAGTGTGTCACATACTAAAACATCCAGAGAACAGACCCCAAACAATGTGTCACATACTGAAACATCCAGAACAGAGATGCCAAAGAGTGTGTCACATACTAAAACATCCAGAGCACAGATCCCAGTGTGTCACATACCGAAACATTCAGAGCAGAGACTCCAAAGAGTGTGTCACATACTAAAACATCCAGAGCACAGACCCAAACAGTGTGTCACATACTGAAACATTCAGAGCAGAGACTCCAAAGAGTGTGTCACATACTAAAACATCCAGAGCACAAACCCCAAATAGTGTGTCACATACTAAAACATCCAGAGCTGAGACTCCAAAGAGTGTCACATACTAAAACATCCAGAGCAGAGACTCCAAAGAGTGTGTTACATACTGAAACACCCAGAGCAGAGACACCAAATAGTTTGTCACATACTGAAACATCCAGAGCAGAGACTCCAAAGAGTGTGTCACATAATAAAACATCCAGAGCACAGACCCCAAACAGTGTGTCACAAACAGAAACATCCAGAACAGAGACGCCAAAGAGTGTGTCACATACTAAAACATGCAGAGCAGAGACTCCAAAAAGTGTGTCACATACTAAAACATCCAGAGCACAGACCCAAAACAGTGTGTCACATACTGAAACATTCAGAGCAGAGACTCCAAAGAGTGTGTCACATACTAAAACATCGAGAGCACAGACCCCAGTGTGTCACATACTAAAACATCCAAAACAGAGACTCCAAAGAGTGTGTCACATACTGAAACATCCAGAGCAGAGACTCCAAAGAGTGTGTCACATACTGAAACATCCAGAGCAGAGACTCCAAAGAGTGTGTCACATACTGAAACATCCAGAGTAGAGACTCTAAAGAGTGTGTCACATACTAAAAAATCCAGAGCAGAGACTCCAAAGAGTGTGTCACATACTGAAACATCCAGAGCAGAGACTCCAAAGAGTGTGTCACATAGTAAAACATCCAGAGCAGAGACTCCAAAGAGTGTATCACATACTAAAACATCCAGAGCAGAGACTCCAGAGTGCGTCAAATACTGAAACATCCAGAGCACAAACGCCAAATAGAGTGCCACATACTGAAACATCCAAAGCACAGACCCCTAAAAGTGTGTTACATACAGAAACATCCAGAGCAGAGACTCCAAACAGTGTGTCACATACTAAAAGATCCAGAACAGAGATGCCAAAGAGTGTGTCACATACTAAAACATCCAGAGCAGAGACTCCAAACAGTGTGTCACATAGTGAAACGTGCAGAGCACAGAACCCATTTAGTATGTCTCATAATGAAACATTGTGAGCAATAACATCCAAACCACCTGCCCCTTTAAGACAGAGGGATATGAGTAAAAAAAGAGCTACCCCTTTAAGACACGCAGTTTGAGGGCATATAATGGTATGAATGTAATAAAATCCTCTTCACCTGCCCCTTTAAGACAGAGGGACATCATAAAAAACTACCCCTTTAAGACACACAGTTTGAGGGCATATAATGATATGAATGTGATAAAATCCCCTCTGCTTCTACTGAGCATGCGTGGGGATTAAGTTGCCCGTTTAAGAGGTAAATGTCTCTCCCTTCAGATTTTGCTACCGGTAGCTCTGCGCATGCCTAATTGCATTCCACACATTCCATTCAGTCAGCTGTTGAATGCAATTACCTCATACTGAGCATGCTCAGTTCGAGGGTAGCAAAATCGGACAAGGAATGAAAATCAGATAGAACACCGTGAAATTCCTGGACCCAAACTAGAGCACATGCGTAGGACTTTGAAATCCGAGTTTGGGCCTCTTGCGCATGCGCAGTGAGCGCCACACAACTCCTACATCTGATGTCACGTCACCGGAAGTGACGCGATCCCACATTCTTATAAATCAAGACTAATTTTAGAACACATCCAGGACTGACAAGAAGATGACGTATTCGATGACGTTGAGCTATCTTGGGCATGCGCATGGCGTACAACTGTCGCCATCTTCCAACTGGAGTTGTCCGCCAGCATTGGAAGACGATAACAGACAGCTAAGTAGTGGGTTTGGAAAACTTGAAAAATTCGGCAATGGTTTTCTTGAAAACGGTATTTGTAACATGATGGTCATTGAAAATGCATTTATTTTGAGGCATTTTTTTTTAATCTATGATGAATTATTTTGTGACTACAGTGTCCCTGTATAGAATGCGAATTTCTATATGTTATATTTTTTCCATAAAGAGGATTACAGCCAGTAAAAGATATTTGAATTGGGCGGTTAGGACAGTCTTTTTTTTTTTTTTTTTTTTTTTTTTTTTGTTTATTTGAATTTTTAGGTAGAGAAATTACTGATTGTTGATGTAAAAATATCAGTTTTCTAACCTTGATTTAGTGTAATAAATGTTGCAGGTCCATGCTCTTGCAGAAAATAAACCTATATACCCAAGAGACTCGTCATTTGAAGAAGAGCATCTTCTCCTCTTAAAACAAGGACCATGTGACTCTAGACAAATCAGATAGGGAATGGCAGTTTCTGGCATTATGATACTGTTAAAATGATTGCTGACCGTTTCTTTCTAATTTTTTGCTCTGCTGAAAAAAATAAAATAAATCCTGCAGACTCCTATTCAACCAGCATTTTTTTAATGTCCTACTATGCTTTGATAAAATAGGTATCCTTGTTTTCAACCATTTACTAGATTGTCAAATCTTTAATCAGATTATTTATTTAAAAAAAATAGTGAAATATGGAATTCACTGGTGCTGAAAGTTTCTAGATTATATATTTTTTTTTTTTTTTTTTTTTTTTATTGCATGGGCAGTTTCTTGTTTTGTTATAAACCAACAATCATTATTCTAGAATTACTTGTCTACATTGACAATATTTACACATGACTATCTTTTAACCTTACATATGGATTTTTATTTAAATTTATGTTTAATTGAACTGTGTAGATAACATTTGCCCACAATTTTTTATTTTTTTAGTTTACCAATTGCAAAATCCAGTTGTCATCATGAATTTTGATGGCTTGGATCCTGCTCTGGCAGAGTATGCACCTTCCCTCCATGCCTCCATGGATCCAGTCCTTGACCCCCACCTAAATCCCAGCCTCCTTCAGACGGTGGAGTTGGATCATGATGGGGTGGGATTGGAAGGTCTTACTGTTGCAGAACCTGTGCGCATCATGGAAGGAATGTACTCTGAGCTTCACACTGCTGTGTCAGAAGTTGGCGTACCGGTTTCTGCTGTTCACTTTGATCTTCATGAGGAAATGCTCTGGGTTGGAAACCATGGAGTAAGTCTTTGCTTTTTGTATTTTGGAATTGTAATAGCATTCTTTACAAATGGTGGACAAAACTTTCAGCCCTGTTGAGTAGTTGATTCAGAACCTGGGTCATGCTTGCTTATTGGTGGCTAAATGTAACTACCAATAAGCAAACGCTATCCAGGGTGCTGAACCTAAAATGGTCCTTTTCCTAAGCTTTACACTCCTGCTTTTTTTTAAAATAGATATCAAATTTTCTCTATTCTCTTGCTAATAGAAGTAAATTAGAACGTTGCTTAAAATAGCATGCTCTATCTAAATCATGAAAGAGAAAAAAATGGGTTTAGTATCTTTTTGATTTTTAGTTTTTGACATCACTATGTAACTGACTGTTACATAGGAACATTATTGGATAATTACAATTAGCTAGATTGTCTTATATTTGTTATATCCAGCAATGTAAACAATATGTGGATACAGGTACATCATGCTTCTTCCTTTTTGTTCGGGAGGAGTATCACAGCATTCTTAAACAAATCTGCTATAGAGATATTAGGTTTCTGCTTTTGAGCTAATATGCCACAGGAGATTATCAAAACCTTTTGCAAGCCACAAAGCTTACATAATTTTAAAGGTTCTCACTTGGTTTCCGTGTGCAAGTTTAAAGACTACAGTCTGATACAAAAAACAAACAACTATTACAAGCATAATTTTGAAATTTGATTAATACGTGCTTATGTTTCAAATGACATATTTTTAAAGGGACACTAAACCCAATTTTCTTTCATGATTCAGATAGAGCATATAATTTTAAGCAACGTTGTAGTTGACTTCTGTGTTTTTTTTTTTTTTTTTCCCTTGGTATCCTTTGTTTAAAAGCATGCCTATGTAGGCTCAGATGCTGGGAACCAGCTGCTGATTGGTGGCTGCACATGTTTACCTTATCATTGGCTGCTCCTTCAATAAAGGATACCAAGAGAATGAAACAAAATTGACAATAGAAGTGGAACATTGTTTAAAAATGTATGTTTTATCTGAAACATTACAGAAAATGTTTGGGTTTCATGTCCCTTTTCAGGTTTTTGATATTAAATCTGTATGCATTTGATAATTTCTCAATCGAATGCAGTGTTTTTGTTCTGAGAATATTGACTTTGTTCCTCCGTTTGACAGGATTTAGCGATTATCTTACAAGAAGTTATTAATGTCCTTGCTGATGGGATCACAAGTTATATAAACCCAAAGTTAGCGCGCATTATATAGCTATGGCACTATAGTAAAACACTAATGTAACTGCACCCAAATATTGCTCTAATGCATTGCTCTCCTAATTTTATACTTAAAGGGACAGTCTACTCCAAAATTTTTGTTTAAAAAGATAGATTATCCCTTCATTACCCAGTCCCCAGTTTTGCATAACCAACACGATTATATTAATATACTTTTGAACTCTTTGATTACTTTGCATCTAAGCCTCTGCAGGCTGCCCCCTTATGTTGGTGCTATTGACATTCTTACATTTTAGCCAATCAGTGCTGACTCATAAGTAACTCCATGGGAGTGAGTACAATGTTATCTATATGGCACACATAAACTAGTGCTGTCTATCTGTGAAAAACTGTCAAAATACACTGAGATAAGAGACGGCCTTAATGGGTTTAGAAATTGGCATATGAGCCTACCCAGCTTTAGCTTTCAACAAAGCAAATTTGACGATAAAAGTACATTGGAAAGTTGTTTAAAAAAAGGGCAGTCTAATCAAAATTAAACTTTCATGATTCAGATAGGGCATGCAATTTTAATTTGCTTCATTCCAAACCCAGAGTGGGGCTAACCAGGAGGTTAAAGTGTGTGGTATAGTGTTCCAGTGATTCTTTTAATAGTGACCATCATACTGTATCTCTGCCCACAGGGTCATGCCACGTCATTCTTCAGCCCAGCCCTCGAAAGATATTCATCTTTCCAAGTTCATGCCAACAATGGCATTCGCCAGATCCAGAGCATGGAGAATGGGGTGCTGTTTCTCACAAAGAACAACCTGAAGTACATGACTCGTGGAGGTCTGATAGTCTTTGACTATTTGTGAGTAGTCAGCTTCTGTTATTTGTGATGTGACTGTTTGAATGGTGCTAGAGATGGTTATCGGATTCATTTAAATGGAGATTACCTCTTCATAGCATAAGACACTACTTCCCAACTTATTGAATGAGATTGTGTCACCGCTCCTCTAAAGCCATTCATTTATAAAAGATTTACTGTTGGACAGTGCAAGTAGAGGTTACTTAGTACCTTATTAGCCAAGGAACATTAGGAAGAAATAACAATGGTTAGTTTCAATAGTAGCTTTAATTTCCTAAGTAGATATGAATACAGAGACCTATTAGTCTTAAGTGTTTGCACTATATTTATATCTAGTTGAACAGGACAAGTTATTATAACTCACTTGTTATTTTTTTATAAACACCATGTCTAATACAAACTTTCTATTCTTGCCTGTAGGATGGATGAGAACCTGGACATGCATAGCCTTATGCTCACCGACACTAGTACCCTGCTCTTGGGAGGGATGCAAAATCATGTGATACAGATGGACCTAAACACTGTGCAGGAGACACAGAAGGTAACTGTTCTGATATTAAATCATTTAACCTGATGGTCTTCTGTGTACCTGATTTAAATACCTTGCATTAATTGTAACAATCTCTGCATCATTCACAAACCTTTACGATTATATGTGAAAACCAACCAATGCTTCAGTGTTCTCCACAGGATCTGTTTAATGGGCATACCACTCGGCTAAAAATGTAAGCTTATATTAGTCTAAAATGATGAGATTATTGTTTTTCAATGTTTGACACAGTTTATGCAACTTATATTATAATATTGCAAAGTATTTATCTTCCCTCACATGGTTATTTCATATAGCCACCAGCTGGCAAAATGTTCTATGGAGAATACTTGCTGTCATTTTGAAGGAGAAACATTGCACTGGTTGTTATCTGAACACATAAGATGAGGCTATAATAAGAGGCATTTATGTGCAGCTACCAATAATCAGCTAGCTCCTATTAGTGCATTGCAGCACAGGAGCCTACTTAGGTATGCTTTTCAACAATATATACCAAAATAAGAAAGATAATTTATAAGTAAATTAGAATGTTTAAAATTCCATGATCTTTGTAAAAGAAGTATTGTTTAGAGTGTATCACTTTAACTATACCTTTCTGAACCTAGTTGTAAATCCAGTTCTATTATGCATAGTTTCATGGCTAGAGCACAACTCCTAAATTGTTTTGTAATTCCAGCAGCATATTTAGTGCAAGGGTGGAAAATGAATGGGAAGCTCCTAAAGATAATGGTTGCTTGATTTCCTCCCCCCCCAAGAGTACAATTAGTGATGTAAATAAACCTAAATAAAAGTAACCTTTTGGAAATTAATTTACTTTGTGCTTTAACTTCGTATATCTACTTTTCTTGGCCCTTTTTAATTGGATCCCCATTGACTTGAAGAACCCCCTTCCCTGAATGGAGCAGGACAGAAACAGGCCTGTCCACATAGACCCAATCCCCTAAAACTCCCTCATTACTAGTTTTCTGTCCAGGTATAGACAGGAAGCTGGCTCGTTCACTTACTGGATTATTTGGGCATTTTTATAAGCTGTGTGATGCTGCTTCTGCCATGTCCTCAGTCGTTTGAAGTTGTGACCTGTGTTTGGAATCTCTATTTCGTGCCTGACTCTTGTATTTGGTGCTTTTTCTTACTCAGGAGCACTATTGATTCCGTGACCGTGTGGTCAGCACATGGGTCATATGCTTATGTCAAGGCTGTGCCTCTTTGGGCGCCACCATCTTGGTTAAATCTTTATTTAATGACCGTGTTTGTATAGTTCTTCTGCTACTCCTCTGGTTTTGGGATTTCTGAACTCTGCGATTATGAAGCGTTCCTCCTCCTCTTCTTCTTGGCCTATAAAAGAGAAAGAAAGGGAAAAGGACAAAGATAAATCTGACGCTCCATTGCCTTCATCTACTTCAGTTTCAAAGGATACTTAGAGTACTTGGGGGTTTTTTTTTTTTTTTTTTTTTTTTTTTTTTTTAAGCCCTGAGCCTGCCTCTATTACAGCTCCGATGGGAGAATACAGTTTGCAACATTTGGCATAATCTTGCATTTGGAAAATATAAGTGGTGCCCAGATTTATCACAACAAGCAATTCCCAGAAACAAATATCATCTGCTGAAACGGATAGTAATACGCAGCTCATGTCCACATAATTCAAAGTTCAAATATCTAAGTGCCCACCTCAGTATTAAACGGCAATTAGCAGGCATGTCATGCAAACGAACCTCACACAGTGACCCAAATATATAGAAATGTCCGGCATCCACTATCGTGGAATAAGGAGCTCAAAACTTATCCTTCTGCCGAAAGGAACTGACCGTTACCATGCTTCCCCTTTACACGTACTGCTTGGAGATGATTACATGTAGTGTGTGAGAATTTCCAATGAAATCAACTGGCTCACATAGAACGCTGTTTTCTCTCCAGCGCTTGTTCCCAGGACTGAAGCGTGATGTCAGCGGGGTGGGGGTGGGGGGGGGGGGGTTAGACGTGTCTGTTGGCCAGCCAGCCTCTTCGTTCTTTTGGACAATGCCTCTTCTCAGCTATATCGCTGACTTGGGCAACAGCGGTAATCGAGTGTGGGGACTCTGAGGTATCTGCCAGTAAAAGGACTCCTTGTAATCCTGACAATGTAAAAAACAAGAGTGCAGAGATCCTGTGTTTAAAATTCACAGCCTTTATTGATTTCGGATAAAATCCATAGCACCAAAAATACAGGATGTTAAGAAAATAAAATGGCTTGACTAGTTTCGGCTTGTGGCTGTAATCATAAAAGGTTTGATTACGGCCACAAGCCGAAACTAGTCAAGCCATTTTTTTTTCTTAATATCCTGTATTTTTTATCTATACTGCAAGGAGACACATTAGGCACATAGCGTTGCTGGAGATTCTGGTAAATCCCGACTGGGCATTTTTGGCTCTAAGGGGGAGCTTAAAGTGCAACCACCATGGAGGCCTAGGACGGATGGGAATTATCAATAGTGCATCTTTTACATGATCACTTTCTCAGGCTAACGCAGACACTACATGAGGCTACTACGGCACAGCAGCAGAAGACAACATGCCTACACAAGAGGCAGACCGGCATATAGCCGATACCCAGCAAGTGGATACTCCTAACCCTCTCCATAGAGAGCGGCTAAACCATGTGGTATATCAACATACAGATATAGAGGAAAGGAGCAGCACTGGTATGGATCCCATCTTGCTTTTGCCTACTAAACTGACAGGCCCCGCAAGATTTGGTAGCAAAGCACCACACCTGAATTTGGATGCAGCGGACATGGTTGTCATAACTGTCATGCTATAGAAGTTCCACTTTTCCTTTAGGCCCATACAACTGTGGAAGGTGAGCAGGGACTGTGCTCCTCGTCTGGCTGGAGGGATTATCTTCTAGGGGTAATTACTGCAGTATCAATTGCACTATCTATGGAACCTGAACTGTTTGCTGCTAACCCTGGAGCCTTACCCGGAGAGATGCGATTGTTTGCGCAGCAGTCATAGTTCAAACCCATGGTCACGTATTTGGGATACCGGTGACTCCCATCAGGTACCTGGGATGTTCTGTATGCAGCCAACGATTGGAATAGGGTAATAAAACTGAACATTTCACAGACTCTGGCGAGAGCATCACCACTTAAGCCCTTTACATTACTCTGTGTCCGGTTCAAGGACTCAGAGACTTTAACTTTTAAACACAAGATGAAGAGAAATTTACTCATTCTAAGGGGACATCTTACCTACACCACCCGCTATTGTAATTTGGCAAAATAAGGCATTGGCTTAAGTTCTCTTGGGTCTATGTCTCCTTTGACACTTGAGTGGCAAACTTGATGTTTATATACTTTCTGCAGTTATATAGTTAGTAATTTTATATAATGTTATACAGCCTTTAATGGTGGTTGCCTGTGATAGATATATAGTCAATCTACCCTACCTAGCTCCATGGACCTTAATCATTTAAGCTATTTATATAAAAATACACCACATTTCGAAATTTAGACTTAAACTTTATATCTTTTTGATGGAAGATGTAATTACCATTTTCTACCACTGGAGGGGAGTAAAGGTTTGATTTTATTCTGAACATGGCATATTTTTGTGTACATTTTGGCTTAGATTACATATTACTTGGGACTGCTTCAAGATTCCTAATTATACATATATAGAGTTGCCCTTTACAGATTATATATATATATATATATATATATATATATATATATATATATATATATATATATATATATATATATATATATATATATATATATATATATATATATATATATATATATATATATATATATATATATATATATATATATTACTACTAACTAGGTAGCTATATATTTTCCTTCACTGCCTCTTAACAACTAAAGCTAATGTTACCAGAAGATGACTGTCACTGTTTATATTATACATACTGAGTTCTGTGCTTTAAGTGTACCTATAGGTTTAATAGTTGTGTGGATAAGGCATATTGCAGTCTAATGTATTTATAGTTATAGATTCTTCTGGAGGATGAGATCACTGAAATTATCTTGCAAGGCTAGGACCTATATTTCTTGCTGGGCACATGTTTTCTAGCAATATATAAATTAGGTGGGTCTCAGAGTATATGGCCAACTATATAACCATGTTTAATTTTTATGTTACAAATCCCCTAGTACTGGTAACTCTGGTAATATATTGCAATCATCCTAATAGCTCTCGTTATAAATGGGCCCTATAAAAAAAATATATTAGGAATTTAAGGCTTACTGGCGAGAGGCTTGAATATTCTGAAGAATTGCATCTTTTTAATATTAATATCTCATTTTGGAAAACTCTTGGTTTACAGGGTATTGAGCCACAAAGCAATAGCATTCTCACCAGAATCTCAATACTTCATTATATAGCCCAGTTTTATAACTTAACCATTTGCACACTAATTAGACACTTTCAATATACCAATAATTAACCAGCTTCTTTATATGATCGATAGCAAACAAGCCTAGGCATCATAGTATATCTCCATACCTTGATATACTTATCATTTGCTATTGGAAGCCGTTGACTCCGGTATTGAATATACTATCGCCTCTTTTGGGCTATCTACTACTTTTTACTGCAAACTACTCCGCCAAGGTTTTGTGCCCATGTATGTTTTGAATAAGCTTTTCACATATGGACAACCAATCTTAGAAGCTATCCTAAACAATATATAGCAGAATGTCCCTTAACTTCCATGAATATATTTACTTTTAGACTGAGGGTACTGCAATAACACTGAATTCATGTACTTTTTATTGGCACCTTCGATAACTTTCTTCTATCTCTAAGCAATGTTCCTACCAAACATTAAGAGCTGTGCGGGCGCAGCCCCTTGCTACTGTATACCAATTCTTCCCATGACATATTCATAGGGAGTACATCTAAATATCTTTATAGTCATGGGTTTATTCTATAATGTTGAGAGGCTGATAATGCCTGGTTTGCGGATTAAGGATAAAGCACATTTCCTTTTCAGAACCTATTTACTCTCTAACATAACTGGTCCACCGGTCGCAGGGCATAGGGCCCATGCCCGAGCAACGGGGTTTAATTATTTTTGAAAAGTGGGTTACAAAACTTAATCTATTGTAGTGCACCCAGAGCTACATTTTGGTCCTCCATTAAATTAGATCTTAACAAATTGCAGAGGTTTCAGAACTACAGACTTCTCATCTCCAACAGCCTCTAACAATTGCATATAGATAGAGGGCACCTGAGTGTTCCATTTGATTGAGATAGCACCTATAGACTTGCACCTTCAGACTAGTAACTGAATGGAGTACTATATGGTTAATAGCTTACTAGCATAATACATTCCCTGCAGCTTATATTGGTACTAAAGCCACTAAATTAAACTATCTACTTACTCCTAGACCATCACGATGCCCTATACATAATATCCTAACTGAGCTACACAAATCAGGTTTACACAAATGGTTTGGAACCTACGGTCCCACTTAGTTAGCCAGTACACTAGCCTAAGATGTAATTATCCCATCTATACTTGCCCTCTAGCAACACATATGAACATGTGAGGTCAAATATGGATTGGTCGATCTGCAATGTAGCAGCTTGTTTATAGTGTGTGTGTGGTTTTTTTTTTTTTTTTTTTTTTTTTTTTGAGCCATGTTGTAATTAGTCATTCAGACTTTTTTGCAGTCACATGACTTTTAGTTCATGCTATTTGACACATTTAACTAACCACCTCCCCCCCCCCCACCATTTATAATGTGTCCCCTAGTTAAGGAGGACTAACTAAGCTGTTTATCTTGCTTATACCACATCCCTAATTAATCTCTTATTCGCTTAACAGTAACTTCAACAATTATGTTCATTTATTAGTGCCACCTATAGCTTGAGTTTAAAATTCTGAATATTACAGCTTGTACGTTATGACTTGAATATTAGTTATGTATACTTCTGTTCACTTTTTCCTTAATCACAAGCAATATATGATTTAAGTATACTTCAATGTAAGAGAAAAATATTTGAGAAAATAAGGTTTAGGTTCTGTTTCTATGTGACGCAACAATATATTTGTTTCCTTTCTTGTAGTTCCATATCTTTCGGACTACAACATGTATGTTGTATCTTAACCTAAATAAAGAATAAAAAAATAATTTTTTTTGGATGTGATCTGTCAAGAGGCTCTGTAAATACACTTTTTTTTTTTTTTTTTTTGGAAGCTGAAAATGGGGAAGTATTAAGTGAAATGTTAAGATTCACAACAGTCGGGGTTTGATAATTATTTGATAAGAGCCATATGGAAGAATCCTTAATATGTAGGGGTCTGAGGAGCCTTCTGCTTATGCTAACTGGTCATGTTTTTTTATAAAACTCCTGTACCTGATGATTTTAGCAAGTTTGAGAAAATTCCTAAGGTTGATGCCGCTATAACTAGATTAGTTAAGAGTACTTTTATGCCCACTGATGGCTCATGGCATATTCTTGATTTTATGGAGAAAAAAAAAAATGGACTTAGGGACATTGTTCACAAGAGATTTTTTCTTTGCATAAATGTTTTGTAGATAAATTTATATAGCCCATCTGGGAGTGTTTTTGTAACTATGTATAGTTTTGCTTATTTTAATAACATTTTGCTGATTTTCAGACTCCTAACCAAGCCCCAAAGTATCAGATGTAGACCCAGGTCTACAGATTTGTGCTGCTATTGTTGAATAATCTGCCTTATCATATGCAGGGGAGTGTCTGCTTTCCCATCCCCTGTCACTTAGTGTCCCAGCCTAACCTCATCAACAGTGCTAAACTGGGAGCTTCTAATTCTAAATACGTTTTTAAAAAGGTTTTATACTGTATTTTTATATCAGTATTTGTGCCTATTCTTCTATATAAATTGTGTATTTTACATGAATATAATTGAAATTGGTGTATACTGTCCCTTTAAGGCTCACTCAACTAGGGCAGTATCTACGTCTTGGGCTTTGTAGGCTTATGTCTCTTGTTTACTGCTTTGGGATCTGTTCAAATCAATGGGGATCCATTTAAGGGGCCAAGATAAAACTGCAATTTTGGCCCACTTATAAATGGATCCCCAATTTATTACCAGGTGTTTACTGTCCCTTTAAAGTTAATTTCAATATACAGTATTTAGGAAATGGAGACCTTCTAAATACAATAAAATAAAGGTGTCTTGTTCCTTTTAAATGTAGGAAAAGCTATGGTGTAAGGCAAGTGATCATTACTATTGGCTGAGGTTGATTACATGCAGGAAAAAGTGAAACTCTACATAAAAGAAAAAAACAGCCCCATACATATCTTAATTTTATTTCATCACCTCAGACACCAGCTGGGTAGTACAATGAATATTAAGGAAATACGTCAGAACTGCATGTGCAAGGTAATTGGTACTTGATCATGTGCTAGAGCCAAATGCAAACACACATTCATTGTACTACAGTGGGTGATTTGTTTTAGAGAATAACATTTTGAAAATAAAAACCAGACCACCCCACCTTATTATTGTATTTGGGTGATTTTGTTTTATCTTTTGAGGTTTCATTTTCAATACATTAACTGCTTGCCTGTGAGTGCATGACGAGAGTGTGTTGTAAACTGCTTGCCTGTGAGTGTGTTGTAAACTGCTTGCCTGTGAGTGCATGACGAGAGTGTGTTGTAAACTGCTTGCCTGTGAGTGTGTTGTAAACTGCTTGCCTGTGAGTGTGTTGTAAACTGCTTGCCTGTGAGTGCATGACGAGAGTGTGTTGTAAACTGCTTGCCTGTGAGTGTGTTGTAAACTGCTTGCCTGTGAGTGCATGACGAGAGTGTGTTGTAAACTGCTTGCCTGTGAGTGTGTTGTAAACTGCTTGCCTGTGAGTGCATGACGAGAGTGTGTCATGAAGGGGAATTGCAGCATGGGATCAGCAATTCCACCAGAGCTACATGGGAGTGCTGGGGATCTCACCATGAACGTGTGTGGTGACATCAGCGGGGGTGGGACCATAACACGACAGGGCGGTAATGGAGCTGGGTTGGGAGTTGCTGTTCAAACCCCTTGATTTCAGTTCCCTTACTAGCTACACACTTCAAAGACCCCTCATTTTAAAGAGAATCACCTGCTCATAAAGCAGATGTAAAAAAAAAAGTTCAAAGACAATACATGGAGATTTGGTTAAGAATGGGACATTTTATGCTATATAACAAAAATCTGTCATGTCCAGAGACCCCTTATAAATATGATTTTTTTTTTTTTATTTTTTTAGTAGAAAAGTCCCTCTCTTAAAAACATATGTATGAATTGTCTGTTTAGCCAGGTGATCATTGATCACCTTGTTTTAAAAAAAAAAAAAAAAGTGCTTTTATTTCTGTACTGCACAAAGGAGCCTCTCTAATCTGTATTATAATCTCCAAAAGCTAGTATGGGCCCCTATTTCACATGTTGCTACCCTTGATGACAAGTTAGTAAGGTGATTACAGTAACTGCAGTAGGGACCTGATAGTTACTAATCTTAAAAAAAATATATATATTTTTTTTTTTATGCAGCTATCTCACATGCCATGAAATATAATAATGATAAATTCTGAATTTGCTGGGCCTGCTGAAAAATTATATATAATTTCTGTCGGTCAATATTGTTTAAATGTAGATTGCAAAAAAGCTCAAAATTGTCTCGCTACTGGGGTGTGAAAATGTAGTATGCATGTAAAAAAAAAAAATTAAGATTGTCATAGTAAAATATTTAATGTGCACAGCATATACTTTCATTTATATAATTTCCTATAATTTAATTGGGTTTTCCTATTGAAAATTGGAAGTGCAGACTTCAGACCTCACTGTGCTACATATCTGTCCCTAATTAAATTAATCAGAGTTGATAAAATGACACAATCCAAAACATTGCATGCTTTGATGACAAAGTGACTGTGGGAAGCTCTTCCTACTTCAATAACAAGTTCAAATGGGCTACTTTAAATTAGGCAAGCGGTGGTGGGGGGATGGTATTATGTCCAGTAAGTTTGGTAAGAATTTATTGCAAGACTAAATGTTAATGAAAATATTTTTTTTTTTTTTTTTCTCTAGTTCACAACTGAAGTTTCTGGGATCACCATTATGAGGCAAACCAATCGCTTCTTTTTCTTTGGCCACACAACTGGAAAGGTATGTTGTGGTGTGCGTGCATATTGTGGTTTGTTTTTCTTTAGAATGCCCCACTATAATTTGCAGAAGATCAAGGCCAGCAATGTGATGTGTGCCAACCAGGAATTTCCATATTTACTTATGTAAAGTGTTTTTGGTTTATTTACATCTACTGTGTTTGACATATAGCACATTTTTGGGGGTTGTTTTTAAAGGGACATTAAACACCTCAAGATATTACTATAAATTGTAAATGTAGTAAAACAACTGCAATATACTTTCTCTATCTATCTTTTCTCATTCCTCTTCTTCTTTCCTGTTATTTAATTCTGAATATTGTGGGCTTTCCAATTAATGTTAAACATGGAAGTGCCCACACGGCTATATACCACACAGTCATTGGTTACACACTCAAATAAGCCATTTATAACCATTCCTTATTGGCCTCAGCAGAAAAGGTCACTTAAATTACAATCTGGAGGTGCCCACTGCTTTAAGGACATTACCTTTACCCTTATTTTTCAATATTTAAACTAATGTAATTTTTAAAAATACATGTACAAATTATTCTCAGGCTACTTTTTTGCTCTGAATACATAATTCAAGCATTGGTTTTATTTAGGGCCAGATTACGAGTGGAGCACAAATGAAACAAGTGTCACAAAAAAGTGTAGTTACTCATAATAACACTGTAGAATAAAAATGATTCACAAAAGTTATAAGGGCTTAACCCCTTAATGACCACAGCACTTTTCCATTTTCTGTCCGTTTGGGACCAAGGCTATTTTTAAATTTTTGCGGTGTGTTTGTTTAGCTGTAATTTTCCTCTTACTCATTTACTGTACTCATACATTATATGCCGTTTTTCACGCCATTAAATGGACTTTCTAAAGATACCTTAATTTTCATCCCATCATATAATTTACTATAAAAAAAAAAATATATATAAAATACAAAACACTTTTTCTAACGTTGTCCCCCAAAATCTTACACATCTACAACCACCAAAAAACACCCATGCTAAATAGTTTCCAAATTTTGTCCTGAGTTTAGAAATACCCAATGTTTACATGTGTTTTGCTTTTTTTTGCAAGTTATAGGGCAATAAATACAAGTAGCACTTTGCTATTTCCAAACCACTTTTTTCAAAATTAGCGCTAGTTACATTGTGTGTTTTTTTTTTTTTTTTTTTTTTTACTGTAGGTGGATAACAATTAAATTGTTCCTTTCCTCTGTCTGAACCCTAAGTCTTCAAAGGAACGACTCTTACATAATTTAGACATGGTTCGGGTCTTGAAATTGTATTTACATGCTACTAAATTTCGTTAATCTTCCAGTTTTGTATTCTGGTATGAAGAGGGGTCAGAAAGCTTCTTATGTTTCCTTGTCCTTTTGGTTAAGGAGTTTAATCCGTATGGCTTACTTGCAGGCGGGTCAGAACCCACCTTCTCAAATCACTGCTTATTCTACTTGTTCAGTTTCAACTTCCTGGGCCTTTAAAAATGAGGCTTCTGTAGAACAGATCTGTAAGGCTGCTACTTGGCCATCCTTGCATACTTGTACTAAATTGTACCACTTTGTTTTGCATTGGTTGACGCTGCTTTTGGCAGAAATTTTCTGTAGACTTCACAGCTTGTGTTTCGATTCACAACAGTAAGGATTGGGGACTCTCACTACCATTAGAAAAAAAAACTAATTTATTCTTACCTGATAAATTAATTTCGTTCTTGGTAGTGAGTCTGCAAACCCACCCAACATTATTTTATTTCTTTTTTGGTGGTCTGCATCTCTGTACCCCATGATCTTTCTTGTTTCTTTCTGTCCTCTACTTTGCAATACTAGGAGGGATTATTTAACTCTGGTATAGGGTGTCTTTGCCTCCTGATGGCCAGGTGATGTAATGCCCAAGAGTAAGGATCTTGGACTCTACTTTTATCAGGTAAGAATAAATGTTTTTGTACCTTAAAGGGACATAAAACAAGTTGGGCTAGAGACAAAATATAATATGTACTTTAATTACTTTACCTGCAAATTTATACTGCAGTGCCTCGCCATTAATCCTTTCTTTTTAGTTTCTGAATTGTAAAGCTACAATTCCTTCTTTGGCTATATCTATGGTTGCTTTTGGTAGAATACAAAAGTCAATAGGGATTATCTGCTGGCGCATGCCTAGAAGCTGAACACGGTTGAAATACAATGCCTGTGTCTAACGACTGATAAGGGTGGGGAATTGTCTGCCCCAGGCAGCTTGGCTATGTAATTCTTTTTGCTTATTTTTAAACAATTTTTTTTTTTTATGCAAACTATTTTTAATTAGCCCTTTTAGGATATGCACAGATCTTAACCTGCTTTATGTATCTTTAATACTATCAGATATATGTAGAAATATTTATTATGAATAAATAGAACATATATAGTTTTCTGTGTTTAGAACATTAGAATGTGAAATATTCATATTTTCATGTGGGGGATTAGCGCACAAGCGAAATTAGTTTATTTTCAACTCGCAATACGAGTGCAACTTGACAAGCGCAAAAAGCTTACTTCTAGCACAGTCAATGCTTGAGCGGGAGTGTTAATTAGCGCTACACTTGTAATCTGCCCCTTAGTGTTTTAATGTCCCTTTTAGAATTCCTTTCAAAGACAGAGGTGTGCAAAAGGTGCACCATCTGCTGGCAATTTTTGGTTATTGCTAGTTCATTGTGGTTGATTTCCTCCCACCAAATTCTACTTATAGGTGTGCTGCACTTTATAGGCATATGTGTCTCATCCCCAAGGTTAAAGTATATTTTGCATTAAGGTGTTAAAAATTACTATTAGCTGATGGGTTTTTTAATTCCACTTTTATGCATTTTTCCTCTTACTTTGTTCTCTTACTGCAACTTTCTTTAATAAATTGTCATCTAGACAACTGTTTCTCACACTTGTTTTGATGAACGTACCCCTACTGGCATATTTTCTTTTTTTTTTTTCTCTAAGTACTGCCAACTGTAACACGTAAATAACAATAGGTTACAAAAATATGAGCCAATTGTGCATATCACAGAATGTGACAAATTGATAACAGATATATTTTTCTGCTTTCAGAAAGTTTATATTCAAATCCATTTTTGCCAGATGCAAATGCAGTAAATATTTGCACAATAAATAGTCAAAGCAACTAATATAGAAGACACCCAGAAAACAAGTTTGAGTCAGTCACTGTGAGAGCAAAAAAAATGAACCAGCGCTAGTAACTGAGTTAGGAGAGCTAATCACAATCAGTATACAGTCAGAATGAATAAAATATAGATATAGAGAGAGATATCTATCTCTCTATTTTCCAGCTCAGGAAGGGAAATAGTCTTGCCTGTGAGAGGTGCTTGAGAGTAAATCTGAGAAATATTAAATGTTTAATTTAGCTGCATCAGTGCAAAAAGAAAAGTCCCTGAGTACCCCTTGTTAATGCTTCAGGTGCACGTACCACAGGTTGAGAAACAAGGATCTACATAACAGCCACGTCCTATATTTGTCTTCAGGGGAAGAAAAGAAGCCTCAGATTTTGTATGCAAATTGTAGAATCAGTTATTGTATTAAAATGTAACTGTAATATTATAGTCGCTTATACTTTGCTCAATAATGGTCTGGGCCTAGATTTAAATGTTGTGAGCCATGCAACAAACAGTTGCACAGTTAAGTTAAAAGAATACTAAACCCAATCTTATTTCATGATTCAGATCATGTAATTTTTAAGCCACTTTCTAATTTACTCTTATTTTCAAATTTGTCTTCATTCTCTTGCTATCTTTATTTAAAAAGCAGGAATGTTAATCTTAGGCGCCGGCCCATTTTTAGGTTCAGCACCCTGGATAGCGCTGGCTTATTGGTGGCTTCATTTATACGTGTGTATGGATGATGATATATATCTCTATCATCTCTATCTCTATCTTTATCATCTCTATCATCATCATCTCTATCTCTATCTCTCTCTATCTCTCTATCATCTCTATCTCTCTCTATCATCTCTATCTCTCTCTATCATCTCTATCTCTCTCTATCATCTCTATCTCTCTCTATCATCTCTATCTCTCTCTATCATCTCTATCTCTCTCTATCATCTCTATCTCTCTCTATCATCTCTATCTCTCTCTCTCATCTCTATCTCTCTCTATCATCTCTATCTCTCTCTATCATCTCTATCTCTCTCTATCATCTCTATCTCTCTCTATCATCTCTATCTCTCTCTATCATCTCTATCTCTCTCTATCATCTCTATCTCTCTCTATCATCTCTATCTCTCACACAGCTACAGCAGAAGGAGCATGTAAACGTAGAGCCGCTGTCAGAGTGATATTATACCATAAATGCAAAAAATAATCGCCCAAATTAAGTGAATAAACCACTATCAGAAACCTAAAAAGAATATCGAAAGCACAACACTTAGTAGTAAATAAAACTACAGATTCTGGGTTACCCTCTACCCACACGGTATCAGGGGAAACTTCAGAGGAACATGTGAAAACATTCATATGTAAGTTAACCTAGACACTTATCATCATGCCAATAGTGCTCTATTGCCACCACGTCTTGGATGAGATGCATGGTTCGCAAGGAGGAGATAGGGTGGCCTGCAGTCAGAAAGTGGCGGTCTACCGGCTGTTCTGAATGTCCTTTATCCAAAGCCTGACGTATGGCTGTCTTGTAATTGGCCAGCCATTCCCTGAATGTAGTCAGTCTTACCTATGTAATACAGGGAGCACGGGCAAATAGCATACACAACAAAGTCTGAAGTGCAGGTTAATCTGTTTAATAGAGAATCTCCTGTTAGTGTGTGGGTGGCGAAAAGTATTGCCAGTAATAAGGCTATTGCAAGTCACAAAATTTCCACAGCGAAAGCACCCAGGTTTGCCTTTAGGCAGCCACATTTGCTTCTCATTGCAGTGCGTGGGGTTGTTTAGGACCAAAAGATCCCTCAAGTTGCTGGCCCTCCTGTATACCATTCGTGGGGCCAGAGAGTCCATGAAAGGAAGGCTTGTATCCTTCGAGATCACCATCCAATTTTTCTTAATAGTATTCGCCACAGATTTTGATACTGGGGTGTAGGTGGTCAAAGTTTAACCGATGTGACGTTTGGTCAGGTGTTTTCCTGGTTGTAAGTATCTCTTGTGTCCACTCTCTGGCCGTGAGGCATTGTTCAATCAAAGACATTGGGTACCCCCTCCTGTAGGAATCTTTGAGCACTTCAGACTTTGTTGTGTATGTTATTTGCCCTCTCTTTCACTCTGTTGCGGATACAACAGGTATAGATATCCTGGCACTCAAAACTTCAAAGGAGGTGGTCAGCTGTATCCCCTCTGACAAACAGCTACGTGTGTTTCACCCGTGGGTAGTAGGGTAGTGAGTAGAAGGCAGCCTACGTCGAAGTTTTAAGTCCCAGGCCAGGATATCTATACCCGTTGTATCTGCAATAAAGTGAAAGAGGAAAAGGCGTGGAGGACCACTAAGTGCCTTACTAATCACGGAGCACTTACCTGGAAGTGTGTGGATATTCAAGAAAGAGGTACTGCACTTAACACATTACTATCAGTTTACTGGTATAAGGGAGGTCTGCCCGTCTAATTACTTACAGTCAGAGGTTAATACGGACCTGTTTCAGCCCTAAGCAATTTCTTAGGAGAGCTGTCCCTGTGAATATAAAGCCCATAGCTAAACTTTTTTTTATTATAAGCGGTGGATATTACTTCTGTCCGGATACACCGGTTTCCTTTTTTAGGATTATGCTCTGAGAATCTTCACTCAAATTGCGGGCACTTTGGTCCATTTAAGAGGTCACATTTTGGCGTTTGCCCCTACTTTACCTATGAACTTATAACTAATTACAATAGGACTTTGAGGCCTCTAAGGGTACAACTTACAGGAACCTCATTTGATTAGTGTTCCTTGAACCATTTGGGACTCTCTACTTTAGTTTGTTTGCCATTTATTGTAGTATTTTGTGTATATTAAATGTTTCTTTGTAAGCATACCTGGATTCTCGTAATTATTTTGCCCCTAGTACTATAATTTTTTTCTCTCATACCCTAGTGCTGCTTAAGAGTCTATTTGGTCTTTCTTTAATTAATATATATATATATATATATATATATTTCACATTCCAATGTTCTGCACATAGCAGAATATGTTATGTAATTATAAATGCTGTAAATATGCCTATAAATATCTGTATATATCAAAATAAATTAAAAAAAAAAATAATTAATTCAGCTTTTTGCGTTGGTCTAGTTAGTGATCGAACATAAACAGTTTACTTTAAACTCGTAATACGAGCGCAAAAAGCTTGCTTCTAGCACAATTAACGTGCAAGCTTGAGTGTTAATTAGCGCTCCACTTGTAATCTGGCCTATAGTGTTTAATACATTGTCACAAGATCACCTCTTGCATTAGCTTTTGATCCTCATTCTTCTGAGTCAGACTGGCAGTATTCTTGCTCGCTCTCCCTGCTTCATACTGCCTCAGTAGTAACCGATTTCAGTAAAGGTGACTTTTTAGCACTAAGTTTGCATGGTTAAACTAGACATTTACTGTTCACCTTCCATTCTCCACTGCTAGATATTCAGCAAAAGCTCCAAAAACAAAAATAGACATGATAAAAAACATATTTAAAAACTTTTAAAAGGAAAAACATTTGCCCTGGAGTCCGCTTCATGTTAGCCTTATTCATAGACATGGCTGATTTATTTCCCGTACTCCGTATCTCACAGCAGACTACTTGAGAAGTTATCAAAGAAGATGGTAGCTTAACAGACACATTTCTTCAGTAAACCAAACTTTGGGGCCAGCCAGGTATAGACCTCATGGCTTACATCAGTAATTTTCTGATAAAGAACTTTTTCAGCAAATACACATCACCCATTCTTTGGTTCAGAAGTGGCATTTCACATATGACTGCTTTACACCAGTTTCTCTTACTTTGAAATTATTGTGCAAGATACAAGAAAGGGTGAAAACCATTGCAGTTGTAATCTTTTGGCCAAGAATGCCTTTATTTCCTTTGCTAAGACTTTGGCTTGTAACCTTTGTGGTTTCTGCCAGTATGAAATGTGACTTTTTTTTTTCCAGACTGGTACCCATAACTTCACCACATCATATCTCAAGCCCTAGAGTTTTTTTTTTTTTTTGCATGATTTACAAAGACTAAATTCTAATATGTTCAAAGTTGTGACCAAAAATCATATACATATACAGGTGAAACTCGAAAAATTAGAATATCGTGCAAAGTTAATTTATTTCACTAATGCAACATAAAAGGTGAAACTAATATAATACTCATTACATGCAAAGTAAGATAGTTCATGCCGTAATTTGTCATAATTGTGATGATTATGGCTTACAGCTCATAAAAACCCAAAATCCAGAACATTAGAATATTGTGAAAAGGTGCATTATTCTAGGCTCAATGTGTCCCACTCTAATCAGCTAATTAAGCCATAACACCTGCAAAGGGTTCCTGAGCCTTTAAATGGTCTCTCAGTCTGGTTCAGTAGGAATCACAATCATGGGAAAGACTACTGACCTGACAGTTGTGCAGAAAACCATCATTGACACCCTCCATAAGGAGGGAAAGCCTCAAAAGGTAATTGCAAAAGAAGTTGGATGTTCCACATAACTTTCTATTACTGTGCTTTGATACAGCACTTTGGGAAGGGAAAAGTGTGGAAGAAAAAGGTGCACAAGCAGCAGGGATGACCGCAGCCTGGAGAGGATTGTCAGGAAAAGGCCATTCAAAAGCGTTGGACTTTCACAAGAGCCACCACACACACAGATGGATCCTGGACATGGGCTTCAAATGTCGTATTCCTCTTGTCAAGCCACTCCTGAACAACAAACATCAAAAGCGTCTGGACCACTGAGCAACAGACCAGGTAAAAGTCCTCTTTCTGATGAGAGCAAATTTTGCATCTCATTGGGAAACAAAGGACCCAGAGTATGGAGGAAGAATGGAGAGGCACACACTGCAAGATGTGTGAAGTTTCCACAGTCTGTGTTGATTTGGGGAGCCATGTCATCTGCTGGTGTTGGTCCACTGTGCTTCATTAAGTCCATGGTCAACGCTGCCATCTACCAGGAGATTTTGGAGCACTTCATGCTTCCTTCTGCAGACAAGCTCTATGGGGATGCTGACTTAATTTTCCAGCAGGACTTGACACCTGCCCACACTGCCAAAAGCACCAAAACCTGGTTCAATGACCGTGGGATTACTGTGCTTGATTGGCCAGCAAACTCGCCTGACCTGAACCCCATAGAGAATCTATGGGGCATTGTCAAGAGAAAGATGAGACATGAGACCGAACAATGCAGAAGAGCTGAAGGCCGCTATTGAAGCATCCTGGTCTTCCATAACACCTCAGCATTGCCACAGGCTGATAGCTTCCATGCCACATTGAGGCAGTAATTGCTGCAGAAGGGACCCAAACCAAGTACTGAGTACATACAGTATGCATGCTTATATTGTTCTACAGGTGTGTACAATCCTTATTTTATTGATTGCATGTAATATTCTAAATCATCACAATTATGACAAATCACGACTTAGACTCATTACATACAAAGCAAGATAGTTTCTCATATTATTTTCACCTTTTGAGTTGCATTAGTGAAATAAATGAACTTTTGCACGATATTCTAATTTTTCGAGTTTCTCGTGTTTGTGTGTGTGTATGTTTTTATATTATTATAAAGCAAAGAAAAATAGGGGGTAGAGGTGCAGGGCACTAAACAGTCCCCTCCCACCAATGCTCCTAAAGAGTACCCTTATCTAGCACAAACCATGAAATACACAATATAAAAATCAGAATGAAACCACCGAAATTGCAGAAAAATATGTAATGTTAATACAAATAAAATATACCAACAAAAATAAATTAAATTTAAAGCCACTATAGGGGTGTAATAAGTGTCCACAACAGAAAAAACTGAATATAAGGATCCAGTGATCTCCAAGGGTACCCTTTGGAAAATATGTGATAAATTCAGAGCTCACAAAAAACAATCATTTCTTGATTCCAGATACGATTAATTGTTATCTGTAACAATAGAAAAGTCTTGTGATGGTAATTCCATATTTCCCAAACAGTAGTTGCAAGGCAGTCCAAGAAATAAACAGCAGTTCATTCCAATATGCACAGAACAGTAGCGATGGGTAAGTAGCGCCCAAAGCAGTCTCCCCCAGTATATTAGTCCAGTAAAGCAAGTGCTAGTATAGGCATAGTGCTTAGTTGTGATATCGTCAGGAGGGTTAGGTAAGTACCGCTGTTTACATGCACCCTGAAGCAACACCAAGAGGGATATCGTATCCTGGATATTAAGGGGTGAGACATCTTAAGCTTGACTTACTAGCACTTGCTTTACTGGACTGTAATATACTGGGGGAGACTGCTTTGGGCGCTACTTGCCTATCGCTACTGTTCTGTGCATATTGGAATGAACTGCTGTTTATTTCTTTGACTGCCTTGCAACTACTGTTTGGGAAATATGGAATTACCATCACAAGACTTTTCTATTGTTACAGATAACAATTAATCGTATCTGGAATAAAGAAATTGTTTTTTGTGAGCTCTGAATTTATCACATATATTTTCCAAAGGGTACCCTTGGAGATCACTGTATCCTTATATTCAGTTTTTTCTGTTGTGGACACTTATTTATTACACAATAGTGGCTTTAAATTTAATTTGTTATTTTTGTTGGTATATTTTATTTGTGCTAGATAAGGGTAGTCTTTAGGAGCATTGGTGGGAGGGGACTGTTTAGTGCCCTGCAACTCTACCCCTATTTTTCTTTGCTTTATAATACAAATAGTTTTACTACCTCTGAGCACTGCACACTTGCAATTATCCTTATTAAAGCAAGTGTGCATTAACCAGATACTAATCTATTTGTTCTGACTATATGCCAAATGTTTTGGTCTTCAGTAATTCTTAAAGACCAATATAATGTTACATAAATGTGAAGACAACCTAAACTGGACAAGCTCAAACCAACTTTTGTCATACCACAGGATGATAGGAAAGGAAATTCTCCAGTAAAAAACAATGTATTGTTAAGCCCTACCAATTCAATAAGGTTCTTAGCCAAGCATTGTGGAAATTACCACATGCCTTTCTTTCCTAATAAAAATGTGGATGTCCAGAAGCAAAAAGTCAAACTTTGTTATAGTGTGGGAAGTAATACGAGACCAAATATGCTGCAATGTTTTCCTGTCTTATCTTACTGGTGAATGCTAGTCTTCGGCAAGCCAATATAAAATTTAAATCCACTATACAAATATTTTCTGTTTGCTTATATTTGTAGAAAACAGGATCTGTCACCACCCTTACTATTCATGTTTTAGAAAGTCACAAAAATGAGAAATAAGACTTTAAAAAAGGATCAATTAACAGGATGGATTGTGCCCATTTGCAAGGAGAGTGGGTTGTTTGCTGGTGAATGTTGTCTAGGGAGCCTAGATATATAAATATCAGTATTTTGGTTTTAATTTCCATTTTTTGTTCAATTTAGGTATCTCTTCGAGATCTGCGTACACTTAAAGCAGAGCATGAGTTTGATGCTTATTCTGGTAGTCTTTCTGACTTTGATGTCCATGGGAACCTTTTGGTGACTTGTGGCTTTTCCAGCCGTATGAATGGTCTGGCTTGTGATCGTTTCCTCAAAGTATATGACCTTCGTATGATGCGAGCCATCACTCCCCTGCAGGTTCATGTGGATCCCCTGTTTTTGCGCTTTATTCCAACCTACACATCTCGCTTGGCCATCATCTCCCAACGGGGTAAGACAATCTTTAATGTCCTTTTTATTATATATTTTTTTGGGGTTTCAAAGAGCTTTATTTGCATCAAGTTAAAATATACAGTTAACGAAAGTAGAACAGTGTTAGACAAATACATAAAGTGATACGGGCAGCTGGCCCGTCAAAGATGAAATACTGATGGGCAAAGTCCAACTAAAACTTTTAGAATGTCTCTCAAAGTCTGTTAAATAGAGGTAGTGCTCTCTGTAGGATATCATTCAACTTTCCGACCAAGAACTGGTTCTGTAATACATATACAACTCGATACAAACATATGAGAACAGTCAAACAAGTAACAAAAAATAAAAAGCATCAAAAGGAAAAACAACCATGCAGCTATAAAGAAAAAGGGGGTATTATAAATCAGTCTATATTTCCATGCGCAGGTAATGGAAGAAAAGTGTAAATGTATGGAGTGTAGGTTCCCTAAGAGGTCTTAGATATTATGTATTGTCTCTGGGCAATAGTTAGTGGGGGGAATAGTAAGGAGGGATGGGTGAGAAATTTACAATGGTTGGATCACTGTATCATTGGGAAGCTGTAGAGAATGTTGGTATTCCTCCCAAATTAAAAGGATTGACAAGAAGTCATCTGTTTGGAGTAATGGTACTGTTCTAACGCTATAGCAGTGGTCACCCCATCGAGCCAAAATTGTAAGGTTGGTTGCTTCCAGTAATATGCAATGTATCTTTTGGCCGTGTTGACCATAACAGTGAGAAGTTTAAGTCTCAGCGGGTGACCTGAGGGAAATAGTTAGAGGAAAGGTGTGTGGGAGAGAAATACCTATTACCAACTGTATTTCCTCTTATTTGGGACCAATAAGTTTATGCGACAGGGCATGTCCACCAAAAATGGGTGAAGGTACCACGCTGTAAGCAGCCCCTCCAGCAATCAGTACTAGAACCCGGAAACAATTTCCCGATTTTATCAGGGGTGTAGTGCCATCTACTAAGGAGTTTTGTATTCATTTCTGCTATATTTATAGAGGATGCAGAGGAACTCATCTGTTTGTATATTTTCCATGTTTTGGGAGTTTGTTGATCATTAAGCTCTCTCTCCCAGCTGTTACAGTGTGACGGAGGGTTTATTGAGCGGTGTGAAAGTAACTGTTTGTAAGATATGGAAAGGATACCCGAAGTCGGGAATGGTAGGTGGCACATTGATTCGAATGGAGTTAAAGGTCGCGTCAAGTTGTGTCTATCCGTATGTCTCGAGAGGTAGTGTCTAAGCTGATGGTATGTGAGCCAACTGTTTAGGGTATGGCCTACAATCTGTCACTTCCTCCCTAGGTTTAAGTTTACCATCTTGCAGGAGTAGGTAATGAGGTATCGTCTGAGAGTGTATAATTAGCGGTTGTGTGAAAAGCGAGTTGGAGAGGGACTGAGGGGTTATCTAGGAGGGGTGTGGAGACCGTCTTATATCCCCTTAAGACTTTCCCCCATACATTGAATGTTTCTCGAATCAGGAGAGGGGAATCTAAGGGATTCTGTTCAAGTTTTTTTTTTGTGAGCCAGCATCTACCGCCCAGCTGGCCTCCATTTAAAAGTTCATGCTCCAAGCCCACCCACTCCTTATGACTAGCATGTCTACACCAATCTACTAGTCTAGTCATAAATGTTGCAAAACGATACAGTAAGAGGTTTGGGACTCCAAGTCCCCCCTCTAGTTTAGTGCGGTATAAAGTTTGAGTAGCGACCCGTGGGCGTTTATGATTACAAATGTATGAGTTGATAAGTTTCTGAAGGTGGTAGATAGTGGCATCAGGGATAGGAATGTGTAGTGCCTGTAGAATGTAGAGAATTTTAAGGAGTATTACCTTTTTAACAGCGTTTACCCTACCCAACCAAGAGATCGGTTTATTGGACCAGGAATTCAAGGTAGAAGATATGGTTTTTTTTTTTTTTTCAGAGGGTCAAAGTTTTTAAGGAAACTAGTTTATGTAGATATGGATGGAGTAATCAATATCCCTAAATATTTAAGTGCTACCGGTTGGTGTTTAAATTGATGCAAGTTAAGTATTTTACGTCTTCAGGCGTTGTCTTTAAAGCAATAAATTCAGATTTGGTGTTATTAATGCGGAAGTTGGACAGTCCCATATTTCTGAAAAAGAAGTAAGAAGGGAATAGTAGTAGAGGGATTCGTGAGTGTAAGGATAATGTCGTCTGCATATAATGAAATCTTATACTCCTGCGGTCCTATAGTGATACCGGTGATCGAGGGTGTAGTCCTAATATATAAGTTGCTAGAACTTCCATTGCCAGAATAAACAGCATAGGGGAAAGTGGGCATCCCTGTCTAGTCCCGTTATTTATATGAAAAGGAGGGGATAGTCATTTAATTTTTATTTTGGCCGTAGGAGCATTGTACAAAGCAAAGATCTTATGGGTAAATTGATCATTAAAGCCAAATCTCTGCAAGGTGTGAGTAAGAAAGGGCCAGCTTAACCGATCAAAAGCCTTTTAGGCATCTATGGACAGGATTATAGAAGGGATGTGGTTCTTTGTAGCAAATTCAACAATGTTTATTATTTTAGTGGTGTTGTCTCTGACCTCTCTGCGGGGGGTGAAATCTACTTGATTGGTATGAATAATATCTGGGATGATCTTGTTTAATCGGGTGGTAAGTATTTTAGCATAGAGTTTAATATCTAAATTTAAAAATGATATTGGTCGGAAATTTGAGGGTGTCGTGGATGGCTTGCCAGGTTTTGGAATAACCTCTACATGCGCCTCTAACATAGAACGGGGACATTTTTGCTCCATCTGCTATCTTATTGAACAGCTTTGTTAAATGAGGTATCAGGGTTTCCCGAAATGTCTGATTATCTCGTGGAAAAAACATCTGGGCTTGGACTTTTACCTAATTTCAGATCCTGTATGGTTATTGCGATCTCCTGTGGGGTAATGTTTGCGTTGAGGTCCTGTAATTGCATGTTGGTGATAGAGGGAAGTGGGCAGTTCTAAGTAAATTGTGAAATATCATTTTCAAGTTGGGAGGGGGGATTTCAGGGTTTATAGTATATAGATCGGAGTAATAGGAATGAAATGCCCTAAGAATATCTGGAGTGGTTTTCTGGGGAGGTTTACCGGGGTTTGTAATTCATATATGTGTGATTTGAGCTTTCGTTTTTTTAAGTGTTCTCGCCAGGTATTTTCCCGCTCTGTTACTTTCATAGTGGAATAAACTGTTAGTCTTTCTTTTTAATGTGTGGTATTCTATTTGTAGGAAATCATCTAATGTCTTTCGCGTGTCTGCAATTTTGGAAAGGATAGAGGAATCTGTTGGGGATTGTTTGTGTTGAAAGATTAAGTGTGAAAGCGTGGACGTAAGGTCTTGATATGTCTGTCACTGTACAGTGTTAACTAGGGCCTTTAATTTGATAAATTCGCCTCGGAGGAAACACTTGTGCGCCTCCCATACGGAGAATGGATTAGGTGTTGAGGTAGTATTGATAAAATATTCAGTCAGGGTGTTTAGCTTAGTAACATGCTCGACGTTACCCAGGAGTGTATCGTCCAATGTCCAGTGGTAAGTGTTAGTACGTTCTGGCCAGTTGATATGTAGTTGGACCGCAGAATGGTCTGACCATGGGGTGGGCGAGATGGTACATTTTAGTAAGTTGGGATAATCCCATCTGATTAGTGAAAATGTAATCTATACGGCTATAGGATTTATTTGGATAAGAGTAAAACGTGTAATCCCTTTCGACTGGATGCATAAAGTGTCATAGTTTATGGAGTCTAAGATGTTTCCAAAAGAATGTAAGGAATTTGGTGTTTGGTTTCATGAGGGGGTTGTTACTATCTAACTGTGGCTGAAGAGGAAAAATAAAATCTCCTCCCAAATAAACCGGAATTTTAGATATATCTAGGAGTCTGTTAAACATTTTGGTAATGAAGGGTTTTGGGGTACTATTTGGTGCGTAGATGTTAACCAGGGTTATAGGCTGTCCATGGAGAAGGCCCATCAAGCCTAAAAATCTGCCCTCCGTGTCTTCTGTTTTTTTGATCAATGTAAAGGGTAGTCTTTTTTTTAAATTAAGATGCTTGCCCCACATTTTTAGTGGGGCCAGAGCTGTGAAAATGTTGGGTATACATACGGCCGAAGTATTTTGGCCAACTGTGCCTTTTAAAATGGGTCTCTTGTAAATAAATATCTGCCCCACGTTTTGCTAAATCAGATAACTCCTTAGAGCGTTTACAGGGAGAGTTCAATCCTTTTGCATTTTGCGTTAAAATAATCAGAACGGGTTTTTTTAGAGTGTTGGTATGTCATGGTGGAGGCGTGTGTGTGACAGATTATAATGATCAGGGTATATAATTGACCAAAGAATTGTATTTTAAGCTGTGAGACCTCTGTTGCACATGAAATAGACAATTTTACATAGCATGCATAGCATAGGTAAATACAATAAACCAATAACTGAGTTAATTTAAAAAAAAAAAAAAACAGCAACATAAGCAAAAAACAAAATATACACATCTCTAAGTCTAGAATTAGACATAAATTAGAGTAAAAATTCTAGGGGGGGGGGTGGAGAAAGCGGACCTCTTAATAAAGTTATATTACTTTAAACCCTCTTTCCCATGAAACTATGGGGGAGGGACATCATTAAAATCCTGGGGAGTGTTGTAGATAATAAAAGTCTACATAACTTAAGGTGACCTGGGGATAATTAAGGGTAAGAACAAGGAAGTTTTTGAATCTAATAATGACGTCTGTGTGGGGCATTTTCTGGAGGTTTGGGTCAAAGCACCCTGTGAGCTCTAACCCATAAGATGTCATTTGGGTAGGCAGATTCTTTTATGGAGTTAAAGAAAGATTGCAAGTTCTCAGGAAAGTCTCTTGGTAGAATGGACTCAGGAATTCCACGCAATCTAAGGTTCTTCCGTCTGCTTCTGTTTTCTAAATCATCGATCTTATCCATAAGTGCTGTTTTTGTTTCCTGATGGGTTGAAGTCTTATCATCTAGTCTCTGAATGTCATCTCTTACTTCTTCAGTCTCTGCCTCTAGCATGTCGACTCTAGAGCCTAGATTATGTATGTCCTGTTTTAGTTCCGTTAACTCCTCCCGGAGACAGGTTCGAAATATGTCAGATATCTCTTGCTTTGTCGCAAAGTTAGACGGTAAGGAAGCATAAGTATTGTCAGTTATGGCTTTAGACGCCGATGGTTCAGTTATATGACCTCCTGGGCTAGGTGAAGGAGTGCTTTTATTAGAAGAGCTTGGCAGAGGACTTGTATGTTCCGTGGCAAAAAATGAGGACATGGTGTGAGATTTGGTCGCAGCCTGTTTCAGTGCACGGTCAGATTTTGCTTGTCTTCTAGCTGTCATTTTTAGGGAAGTAGGGTAGCTATGTGATTAACTGTGTTGAATTAAATTGTAGCAGGCAAATTGGGAGTTCAATTTAACTATTGCCTGATGCGCACTTATAGCCCGCGTGTACAGTGTATTTTATATCTCTGTAATCGGAGAAATAGGACAATTTCCAGCCCCCACTGTTAATCAGTTAGATAATAAATGGTCATTACTCCTTACTGTCATGCAGACAATATTTTATTAGTAAATAGGGCATTTAAGGCTGAGTGGTATATGAAGAGTATATAAAGATTGTGTAGTCTAACAACATCGATGCTGGATTTGATAAGTTTTATGTAGTAATGGCCTGCTGAGTTTCGTTCTCAATATCTAATATCAGCAGTAAATGCTTTCTGTTACGGATCTTAGCGGTGCATGGGCTCTCTCCACCCGAAAGGAGGGTGTTAAAATGACGTTCAGTGTAACGCCATTCTAGGAGGCGTAGCACAGCTGCCCCCCCCCCCCCCCCTTGAGTCTCTCACAATCTGCGAAGAGAAGGTAAGATCTCTAGTGTGTTAGTCTGTGGGCAGAGCAGGATGGTATCATCAAGGAAAGCGGCAGCAGGGCGGCCAGCACAGAGCTTAAATGGCGTCTAATGTAAGTGAAGGAGGACAGCTAATATGGCGCCGAGATCAGTGTTAGACAAAGTCTAAGTTTCTGAGACACATATAGCCCAACTTTGCTGATGTTTGATGGGCCGGTAAGGCTGAGGAATAAGTCAGGTTGTGTGACTATGAGCCGGGTGGATTGTGGTTAGAAATGTATCTGAAAATGTTGTATTGCTGTCCTGTGATTACTCTCACCTCTTGTACTGTGCGGGCAATGCCGTAAATGGAGAGATGTAAGTTAAGACTTTGATCTCAGGTCTGTAGGTCAGCTCCGGATCATTTATTTAAGCAGAAGGGCTCATTTTAACTGCCCAGGAAAAGTGCTTTAAGAGGTCTGCTTCGCAGAGCACCGGAGTTAAGCAGCCATCTTAACTGCTGCCAGGCTCTGCCCCCGTCCTTTATTATATTTTATTGTCTTAACAGAAGTTACCAAGATTGCATGTAACATGATTTTGTGCTAGGCACGTACTATAATTTGCAGCTATTCAGAAGTGTTTTAGGTTGGCAGGAGGCTATAGGAAAAGCTCCCCTTTTTTTTTTTTTTTCCCTGTATTATTTTGGAAAAGGAAAGACTACGTCTGCGCATTGTGTTGATGATAAAGGAGGCAAGAATAAATTTTGTCAACAGATATTAGGGTATTCTCCAGTACTCTTAAAAGGTGTGTTTGTGTTTTTTTTTTTTTTTTTTTTTTTATGCATTACCTATATTATCTGTTTTTAGAAATATGTAGCTTCATTGTTTCAGTTTAGAATATTGATATTCCTGATAACTTTGCTGTACTATTATGGTGGTATATATATATATTTTTTTTTTTTGAGCTTATTCAATAGTAGATAAGAGGAACTTTTTTTTTTTTTTTTTTTTTTTCTCATCAACCCTCGTAAAATCTATATGCTGGCTCTCTAAGTAGATATGCCCGCCCCCCCCCCCCCCCCCCCCAGTTATTGGTTAATAATAATTACGGGACTGTAGATCCATAAAGTTGTGTTTGTGTTTTTTTTTTTTTTTTTTTTTTTTTTTTTTGTGGTTTATTTCTTTCATGTAATTGGCAAGAGTCCATGAGCTAGTGACGTATGGGATATACTATCCTACCAGGAGGGGCAAAGTTTCACAAACCTCAAAATGCCTATAAATACACTCCTCACCACAATTCAGTTTTACAAACTTTGCCTCCTATGGAGGTGGTGAAGTAAGTTTGTGCTAAGATTTCTACGTTGACATGCGCTTCTCAGCATTTTGAAGCCTGATTCCTCTCAGAGTACAGCGAATGTCAGAGGGACGTAAAAGGAGTATCACTTATTGAATACGATGGTTTCCCTAACGGGGGTCTATTTCCTAGGTTCTCTGTTATCGGTCGTTGAGATTCATCTCCTACCTCCCTTTTCAGATCGACGATATACTCTCATATACCATTACCTCTACTGATTCCCGTTTCAGTACTGGTTTGGCTATCTGCTATATGTGGATGGGTGTCTTTGGTAAGTGTGTTTTTATTTCTTAAGACACCTCAGCTATGGTTTGGCACTTTATGCATTTATATAAAGTTCTAAATATATGTATTTTACTTATATTTGCCATGAGTCAGGTTCATGTATTTCCTTTGCAGATTGTCAGTTTCATATTTGGGAAAGTTGATATTGATGAAATATTTTTCTTAAATGGGGTTTAGTCTTCTTTTTTTTTTTATTTTTTTTTTTTTTAATTGCGGCTTTCTTAGGCTCGCGGGTGCGCAAAATGCCGCACTTTATTGCGTCATTCTTGGCGCGGAAAGGGCACGTCCGTTGACGCAAGTTTGTCATTTCCGCGTCGTAGTTGACGCAGGGGTTCACACAGGGTTGCGTCGTTAGTGACGCGAGTGTGTCACTTCCGGACATGGTTGTGCGTCATATTTGGCGCCACATTTTTTTCATTATTTATTGCCCCATTGCTTTTGCCTCTTGCCATTTTCTAAGTCAGAGGGCTATTCTATTTGCGTTTTGTCCCATTCCATTAACTGTCATATAAGGAAATTGATAATTTTGCTTTATGTTTTTTTTTTTTTTCTTTTACATTCTGCAAGATGTCTCCATCTAATCCTGCCTCAGAAGTATCTGCTGGAACTTTGCTGCCTGACATCGGTTCTACCAAAGCTAAGTGCATTTGTTGTAAAATAATGTCATTTGTATTAGTTGTCATGATTAACTTTTACATGCAGATAGTGTGTCCATCAGTAATAGTACATTGCCAGTTGCAGTTCCTTCAACTTAAAGAATTCATTACTGATTCTATTCAGAAGGCTTTGTCTACATTTCCACCTTCTAGTAAGCGTAAGAGGTCTTTTAAAACTTCTCATAAAGTTGATGAAATTTCAAATGACCAACAACATAATGAATTATCCACTTCTGGTGAGTATCTATCTGATTCAGAAGATCCTTCCTCAGACATTAACAAAGAACGCATATACTCAATTTTAATTAAATAAGTAGATTTGTCAGTGTCAAAGTGTTAATTACTTTGGATATTGAGGAAGCTAGTCCTCTTGATATTAAAACTAGTAAACGTTTAAATGCTGTTTTTAATCCTACTGTGGTTTTTCCTATTCCTGATTTTATTTCTGACATGATTTCTAAGGAATTGAATAAGCAAGTTTCTCCTTTTAATCCTTCTGCAAGGGTTAAAAAATTGTATCCTTTACCAGTGGTTGCAATAGAGTTTTTGGGAAAAAATCCCCATAGTTGATGGGGCTATTTCTACTTTTGCTAAACGAACCACTATTTCTATGGAAGATAGTACTTCCTTTTAAAGATCCTTTTAGATAGGAAGCTTGAATCTTATCTAAGAAAAGCCTATTTATATTCAGGTCTCTTCTTAGGCCTGCAATTACTTTGGCTGATGTTGCAGCTGCTTCAACTTTTTGGTTGGAGAATTTAGCGCAATAAGAATTGGATTCTGACTCGTATATAGCATTGTTCGTTTACTACAACATGCTAATCATTTTATTTGTGATGCCATTTTTGATATTCTTAAAATTGATGTTAGATCCATGTCTTTAGCTAGAAGAGCTTTGTGGATTAAATTTTGGAATGCTGATATGACATCTAAGTCTAGATTACTATCTCTTTCTTTCCAAGGTTATAATTTTATTTGGTTCTCAGTTGGATTCTATTTCAACTGTTACTGGGGGGAAATGAGTTTTTTTTTTTTTTTTTTTTTTTTTTTTTTTTTTTTTTTTTTTTTTGCCTCAGGATAAAAAACCCAAGGGTAGATCTAAGGCTTCTAATCGTTTTCGTTCCTTTCGACAAAATAAGGAACAAAAACCTAATCCTTCCCCCAAGGAATCTGTTTCCAATTGGAAGCCTTCCTCAAATTGGAATAAAACCAAGCCTTTCAATAAACCAAAGTCAGCCCCTAAGTCCGCATGAAGGTGCGGCCCTCATTCCAGCACAGCTGGTAGGGGGCCTATTTTAATTTTTTTTTTTTTTTTTTGCCTCAGGATAAAAAACCCAAGGGTAGATCTAAGGCTTCTAATCGTTTTCGTTCCTTTCGACAAAATAAGGAACAAAAACCTAATCCTTCCCCCAAGGAATCTGTTTCCAATTGGAAGCCTTCCTCAAATTGGAATAAAACCAAGCCTTTCAATAAACCAAAGTCAGCCCCTAAGTCCGCATGAAGGTGCGGCCCTCATTCCAGCCCAGCTGGTAGGGGGGCCGATTTTATTTTTTTTTTTTTATTTTTTTTTTTCAAGGATGTTTGGATAAATTCTGTCCAAAATCAATGGATTCAGAGCATTGTCTCTCAGGGGTACCGAATTGGATTCAGAGTAAGACCTCCTGTGAGATTTTTTTTTTTTTTTTTTTCTCACGCATCCCAGTGAATCCAGTAAAAGCTCAGGCTTTCCTGAAGTGTGTTTCAGATCTGGAGGTTTCAGGGGTAATCATGCCGGTTCCTTTTCAGGAACAAGGCCTGGGGTTTTATTCAAATCTATTCATTGTCTCAAAGAGAAAATTCATTCAGACCAGTTCTGTATCTGAAAATTTTGAATCGTTATGTAAGAGTACCAACTTTCAAGATGGTGACTATAAGGACTATTCTGCCTTTTGTTCAGCAAGGACATTATATATCTACAATAGACTTGCAGGATGCATACCTTCATATTCAGATTCATCCAGAACACTATATCAGTTTCTGAGATTCTCTTTTTCTAGACAAGCATTACCAATTTGTTGCTCCTCCATTTGGCCTAGCAACAGCTCCAAGAATCTTTTCAAAGGTTCTGGGTGCCCTACTATCTGTAATCGGAGAACAGGGTATTGCGGTGTTTCCTTATTTGGATGATATCTTGGTATTAGCTCAGTCTTTACATACTGCAGAATCTCACACGAATCGACTAGTGTTGTTTCTTCGGAAACATGGTTGAGGAATCAAACTTTTTGGTAAATTGATCCTCCAGGCAAGGGTCACCTATTTAGGCTTCCAGATAGATTCAGTGTCCATGACTCTGTCCTTAACAGACAAGAGAAGTTTTAAATTGGTCGCAGCATGCCGGCACCTTCAGTCTCAGTCATTCCCTTCAGTGGCTATGTGCATGGAAGTTTTAGGTCTCATGACTGCGGACGTGATCCCCTTTGCTCGTTTTCACATGAGACCTCTACAGCTTTGCATGCTGAATCAATGGTGCAGGGATTATACAAAGATACCACAATTAATATCCTTGAATCCCAATGTACGACAATCTCTGACATGGTGGATAGATCACCATCGTTTGGTTCAAGGGGCTTCCTTTGTTCTGCCAACCTGGACTGTGATCACAACAGATGCGAGTCCTTTCAGGGTTGGGGAGCTGTCCTGGGGATCTCTGACAGCACACAGGGTTTGGAAATCTCAAGAGGTGAGATTACCAATAAATATTTTAGAACTCTGTGCAATTCTCAGGGCCCTTCAGTTTTGGCCTCTGCTAAAGAGAGAACCGTTCATTTGTTTTCAGACAGACAATATCACAACTGTGGCTTATGTCAATCATCAGGGTGGGACTCACAGTCCCCAAGCTATGAAAGAAGTATCTCGGATACTTGCTTGGGCGGAAATCCAGTTCCCTGTCTAATCTCTGCGGTGCATATCCCAGGTGTAGACAATTGGGAGGCGGATTATCTCAGCCGCCAGACTTTACATCCAGGGGAGTGGTCCCTCCATCCAGATGTGTTCTCAGATTGTTCAGATGTGGTGTCTTCCAGAGAGAGATCTCATGGCTTCTCATCTAAACAAGAAACTTCCCAGATACCTGTCCATGTCCAGGGATGTTCAGACGGAAGCAGTGGATGCACTGACACTTCCTTGGTGTTATCATCCTGCTTACATCTTCCTGCCTCTAGTTCTCCTTCCAAGAGTGATCTCCAAAATCATCATGGAACAGTCTTTTGTGTTGCTGGTGGCTCCAGCATGGCCACACAGGTTTTGTATGCGGATCTGGTTCGAAATGTCCAGTTGCCCGCCTTGGGCCACTTCCGTTACGGCCGGACCTACTATCTCAAGGTCTGTTTTTCCATCAGGATCTCAAATCATTAAATTTGAAGGTATGGAAATTGAACGCTTAGTTCTAAGTCATAGAGGTTTCTCTGACTCAGTGATTAATACTATGTTGGAAGCTCGTAAATCTGTCTCTAGAAAGATTTATTATAGAGTTTGGAAGACTTAAATTTCATGATGTTCTTCTCATAAATTCTCCTAGCATTCTTTTAGAATTCCTAGAATTTTACAGTTTCTTCAGGATGGTTTGGATAAGGGTTTGTCTGCAAGTTCCTTGTAACGTCAAATCTCTGCTCTTTCTGTTTTATTTCACAGAAAGATTGCTTAACTTCCTGATATTCACTGTTTTGTACAGGCTTTAGTTCGTATTAAGCCTATCATTAAATCAATTTCTCCTCCTTGGAGTCTTAATTTGGTTCTGAAGGCTTTACAGGCTCCTCCATTTGAGCCTATGCATTCTTTGGACATTAACTACTTTCTTGGAAAGTGTTGTTCCTTTTGGCCATCTTTTCTGCTAGAAGAGTTTCTGAGCTATCTGCTCTTTCTTGTGAGTCTCCTTTTCTGATTTTTCATCAGGATAAGGCAGTTTTGCGGACTTCTTTTCAAGTTTTACCTAAGGTTGTGAATTCTAACATTAGTAGAGAAATTGTTGTCCCTTCCTTATGTCCTAATCCTAAGAATTCTTTGGAAAGATCCTTACATTCTTTGGATGTGGTAAGAGCTTTGAAATATTATGTGGAAGCTACTAAAGATTTCAGGAAGACTTCCATTCTATTTGTTTTATTTTCTGGTCCTAGGAAAGGTCAGAAGGCTTCTGCTATTTCCTTGGCTTCTTGGTTGATACTTTTGATTCATCAAGCTTATTTTGGAGTCGGGTCAGGCCCCGCCTCAGAAAATTACAGCTCATTCTACTAGATCGGTCTCCACTTCGTGGGCTTTTAAGAATGAAGCTTCAGTTGATCAGATTTGCAAAGCGGCAACTTGGTCCTCTTTGCATACATTTACTAAATTCTACCGTTTTGATGTATTTGCTTCTTCAGAAGCAGTTTTTGGTAGAAAAGTTTTTCAGGCAGCTGTTTCAGTATGATTCTTCTGCTTTTTGATTGAAGTTTTTTTCTTTTAAAAATGGAAATAAACGAGACTTCCGGTGGGCGGTTCTAGAAGATGGCTGCGAGCCTCTGTTGCTCTGAAGAACTCTGTTTCTAATCTACATTATACTGCCATTCTTCTATGCCATCTGCATCTCCCTTGACAGGAAAGCTGTCCGGGAATATTAAGCAGATAGATACCCCAATCTTCTCTCTCACGGAAGTCATTTGACTGAACTAGACCCCAAGAGGGACCCCACGAGGGACTTAGTGTATATTGAACTGCAGGCCCATTGCCACAAGGAAATGGAATCGGAGGGTAATCTGGCTGTGCAGATACTTGCAGTTTTCCAGCCTTCATTGGATCTCTTACTTCAGAGTTTTGACAGGCTACACGAAGTAATACTTCCCACTGTGAAACCTAATCTCACAAACAAGGAGCCGGTACACATACAGGCTTACTCTCCAGACCGTGATCCATGCACCCTACCCCGCACTCATCTGCATAAAATTGCCACAAGGGACGACTCACCCGCTCCTGCCTTAGATCACTCCCCGATGCGACAGGAGGGAGAAGATATGCCTCCGATATATTCATCGTATGTGATGAGGAGCAGCCTTGTAGGAACAGCTAGACACTGCTCTTCACGGGAGAGCTCCATCCTGGCCCGATGTGCGGGACAAATTGCCACTGTACCGCTGACCGTGTCTAGTTCTCCCCGGACACTTGCCTTCAAGTTTGATGCGCAACGAGCCGATACGGAATTCCCCACTGGCATTCTGATGCACATAATTTCTGGCTCTGACTTATTTCTGCCAGCATCCCACGTGAACCACTCAGCAATATCGCATATTGGTACTTCAGGGGAAGGGGACGGACTGAACCCAGCTGGGGATATCTTCAAAAGCCCAAAATCACAATGGAACCTGCAAAGCCGAGACAATTTAGAAAATAATTGTAGAATGACCCGTGAAGGGGTCGGTTAGACATTAACTCTATGCTTTGCCATCTCCTATATACATCTGGTTACATTACTGGTCATGGGCAACATCTGATGGGTTAAATGTTGGGACTTGTGTACTAGGTTTAGCAGCTATTTGTCTAATTTGCCTGTGTCTGCACTTACACTTTTGGCCTTTGATTTTACTTTGTAACCTTTCTGAAATATACCAACCTGCATGAACCCCTGCTTAACAGATACGTAACTTAGGTTGTAAACTATTAAAGCCTGACCAGTCATGACTATACATGCACTGAATCTTTACACTTCCCTCTAACTTTGCAGAAGCATTTGAACTAAATTGGGATTTGGCAATTTGTTTTAATTATATAAACCATTGCAATATTTTTAAGACTGGACTAACAATGTAGATATTATCATTAATATCGTATCAGTGTTGGGTGACACATGTTGCTACATTATTCTGAATAAATTTAACCCCTACACGATTGCAGCACGTTACTGCTTTAATGTTCTGTGGGCTTAACCCTTGCCCTTCTTATTAAATATAAGTGTCTACCCTATATTATGTCCAACGATGTCAGCATGCTTATCAAGTTTCCTCACTGTATACCTGCAGTTTTTCTTAGTAGCTTCTATTACAGACCTCCCTGCCTTCATAGACCCCACATATTTTATCAGCGGAATTTTTGCTGTTGTCTGAGGATTGCACAAATGCATGTTGTATTCGAAGGGCTATATCTTCTTAGTTGTGTGCTTGCTGTTTTAATATTTGGAAATCTTGGAATGTTATTGTAGTTTGTTTATACCTACTCTCCTGAGGTACATACACTTCCCTCTTAACGTCTCCCATGAGCACTAGTATCGTATCAGGGCTGAGCGACACAGGTCGCTACATTAATTATAGCAGCTGAATAAAATCAACCCCTACACGACTGCAGCACGTTACTGTTCTAATGTTTCTGTGGGCTTAGCCCTTGCCCTTATTATTAAGTATAAATGCCAACTCTATATTCTGTCCAAAAATGTCAACATACGCATCAAGTTTCCTTATTATATACCTGCAGTTTTCTCAGTAGCTTTTATTACAGACCCTCCTGTTCTCATTGGCCTCACATGGCTTATCAGCGGAACCTATGTTGTCTGAGGACTGCACAACTGCATGTTTGAATTACAAGAGTTATATCTTCTTAGGTGTGTGCTTACTGTTCTAATGTTTGGAAATTTTGGAATGTTATTTTATTTTGTTAATACCCACTCTCCTGAAGTACATACACTTTTCTTTTACTGTCTCTCATGAGCAATATGTTGATATATCATAAACTTGAAAAGTCTTCACCAATATAAATGGTCCAACACTATTACTGACCTAATATTGTACTAATGTTAACACGCTATGCTATGGATTACTATGCGAGGCACGCAGGAATATTATTTATATGACTGTATACACTTGCTGTGTTCCCCCCCATCCCTTACCACTCTACCCTTCCTTCTCCCCTGACATCCCCCCCCCTTCTGTCTCCCCTGTTTTATGTTTGTTTGTTTGTTAATAATATTAAAAACCCCAATATTGTGGTGCAAACTCATATCTATTAGAGCACTGGTTGACCTATGGTAAATTTCAAAGCTACATGTATGTTATTGTATGAAATCGTAGCTGCTTGTATTGTTATATCTGCTTCTTTTTTGGCTCACCCTTCGAGGCGGGCTGATGATGCAACTTGTAACTTTGCACCCTTTATTGGTTATAAATAAAAGTTTAAAAAAAAAAAAATGGAAATAAACTTATTTTTTTGGGTTGTGTATTAATTTTTTCAACTAAATATGGCTTTTTTTTTTTTTTTTTTTTTTTTCCCTCCCTCTCTAGTGACTCTTGAGTGGAAGATCCACATCTTGGGTATTGATATCCCATATGTCACTAGCTCATGGACTCTTGCCAATATGAAAGAAATGAATTTATCAGGTAAGTTCTTACATAAATTATGTTTTCTGATTTTTCATCAGGATAAGGCGGTTTTGCGGACTTCATTTGAATTTTTACCTAAGGTTGTGAATTCTAACAACATTAGAGAAATTGTTGTCCCTTCCTTGTGTCCTAATCCTAAAAATCCTTTGGAAAGATCCTTACATTCTTTGGATGTGGTAGGAAGACTTCTAGTCTTTGTTATATTTTCTGGTCCTAGGAAAGGTCAGAAGGCCTCTGCTATTTCCTTGGCCTCTTGGTTAAAGCTTTTGATTCATCAAGCTTATTTGGAGTTGGGTCAAGCCCCGCTTCAGAATTACAGCTCATTCAACTAGATCAGTCTCCACTTTGTGGGCTTTTAAGAATGAAGCTTCAGTTGATCAGATTTGCAAAGCAGCGACTTGGTCCTCTTTGCATACATTTACTAAATTCTACCGTTTTGATGTATTTGCTTCTTCTGAAGCAGTTTTTGGTAGAAAAGTTCTTCAGGCAGCTGTTTCAGTTTGATTCTTCTGCTGCTATTTTCAGTTTCTTTTCTTCATAAGAATAACTTATATTTGGGTTGTGGATTATTTTTTCAGCATTTGGCTGTTTATATTTTTTTTGTTTTTTATCCCTCCCTCTCTAGTGACTCTTGCGTGGAGTTCCACATCTTGGGTATTTGATATCCCATATGTCACTATCTCATGGACTCTTGCCAATTACATGAAAGAAAACATAATTTATGTAAGAACTTTCCTGATAAATTCATTTCTTTCATGTTGGCAAGAGTCCATGAGGCCCACCCTTTTTATGGTGGTTATGATTTTTTGTATAAAGCACAATTATTTCCAAATTTCTTTGATGCTTTTTACTCCTTTATCACCCCACTACTTGGCTATTCGTTAAACTGAATTGTGGGTGTGCTGAGGGTGTATTTATAGGCATTTTGAGGTTGGGGAACTTTGCCCCTCCTGGTAGGATTGTATATCCCATACGTCACTAGCTCATGGACTCTTGCCAATATGAAAGAAATGAATTTATCAGGTAAGTTCTTACATAAATTATGTTTTTATTTAAATGCAGGCCTGACCAACATAAGGAATAGAGGCCACTGACCCATTATTCTGATCTAGTATTAGTAAGATTTCTTGCCATCATTTAAACCAGCAATGCTGTAGATCCGTGTGTGTGTGTATATATGTCTTTATCGGTTTGATAAAACTGGTACATTATTGTACAGCTGACACATGTTTGTCATTTTGCTGTTAGGCCCTATAGTTAACATAGTAGATGAGATGTTAGTTTTTAATCCTTGCTCCAAGTAATCAATATAAATATTAAAAAGAACAGAGCCCAGTACTGATCTCTGGGGGACTACACTGATTACCTTTGTCAAATCGGAGTAGTTTGAATTCTTGTTTTAAAACCCTTAGTTAATGCATCTCCTCTAATATCTAAAATGTATTGATTTGTTCCCCCCCCCCTATTTTTCAGCTGAGTTTGTATGCTCCCATAACCATGAATAGCTCCAGCAATACAGCCTTTGATTGATTGGCTTGCAGTGTTGTCTTTTAAAAGCATATCAAAAAAGTCAAGTTTCTAAAATTGCTTATGTTTAATGCATCTATTCCATGTCCCTCTAAATGACTTACGAATATCTTTATGTATTAAATACTTAATACACAAGCACATCCCATTCTCAAATGCAGTTATATTTATTAATCACAAACATGCATTAAAGATGCACTTACAAGATTAAAAATAATTTCATACAATATATAAATAAGTATATTTTAGAGTTTACAGCAAAAATAACCACGAAAGAGTATTTTAGGACTTATTGTTTATAGATGAAGAATCGGATAATGGTGAGAATTTTTTATAAAAACGACAGATTGTCATGGGTTTTCTCAATGCTACAAGTGGGCATCACCCCACCTGGAAAGTAAATATCCCCATGGACAGTTTAGATGGTTAAGAAGGAACTGATCTAGAATAGATTACAATAAGGAGGCAGATATTTTGTAAAGTACGCTGAATGCTAAAGGGTATGACAAACGACAAGTAAGATGCTAGGTTTAAAAACGTACAGGTAAAAAGACCGTCTTTATTGGGACCATCTATCACGGACCCTGTTGAACAGGTAAACGGCTTTATTGAAAAGGAATACAGCTGAACCACGACTGGAGCATAAGTGATATGACTTAGATCATCTGTGGGTGTCGCAGCTTGGAACAACTAGGAGAACCGGTAAAATAGATTTTTAAAGTGCACTTTTTAATGCGTGTTTGATTAATGAATATAACTGCTTTCTTTCATGTAATTAACAAGAGTCCATGAGCTAGTGACGTATGGGATATACATTCCTACCAGGAGGGGCAAAGTTTCCCAAACCTTAAAATGCCTATAAATACACCCCTCACCACACCCACAAATCAGTTTTTACAAACTTTGCCTCCAAGGGAGGTGGTGAAGTAAGTTTGTGCTAGATTCTACGTTGATATGCGCTCCGCAGCAAGTTGGAGCCCGGTTTTCCTCTCAGCGTGCAGTGAATGTCAGAGGGATGTGAGGAGAGTATTGCCTATTGAATGCAGTGATCTCCTTCTACGGGGTCTATTTCATAAGGTTCTCTGTTATCGGTCGTAGAGATTCATCTCTTACCTCCCTTTTCAGATCGACGATATACTCTTATATTTACCATTTCCTCTACTGATTCTCGTTTCAGTACTGGTTTGGCTTTCTACAAACATGTAGATGAGTGTCCTGGGGTAAGTAAGTCTTATTTTCTGTGACACTCTAAGCTATGGTTGGGCACTTTATTTATAAAGTTCTAAATATATGTATTCAAACATTTATTTGCCTTGACTCAGAATGTTCAACTTTCCTTATTTCCAGACAGTCAGTTTCATATTTGGGATTATGCTTTAATTATCATATTTTTCTTACCTCAAAAATTTGACTTTTTTTCCCTGTGGGCTGTTAGGCTCGCGGGGGCTGAAAATGCTTCATTTTATTGCGTCATTCTTGGCGCGGACTTTTTTGGCGCAAAAATTCATTTCCGTTTCCGGCGTCATACGTGTCGCCGGAAGTTGCGTCATTTTTTTGACGTTATTTTGCGCCAAAAATGTCGGCGTTCCGGATGTGGCGTCATTTTTGGCGCCAAAAGCATTTAGGCGCCAAATAATGTGGGCGTCTTATTTGGCGCCAAAAAAATATGGGCGTCGCTTTTGTCTCCACATTATTTCAGTCTCATTTTTCATTTGCTTCTGGTTGCTAGAAGCTTGCTGTTTGGCATTTTTTTCCCATTCCTGAAACTGTCTTATAAGGAATTTGATCTATTTTGCTTTATATGTTGTTTTTTCTCTTACATATTGCAAGATGTCTCACGTTGCATCTGAGCCAGAAGATACTACAGGAAAACCTCTGCCTGCTGGATCTACCAAAGCTAAGTGTATCTGCTGTAAACTTTTGGTAGCTATTCCTCCAGCTGTTGTTTGTATTAAATGTCATGACAAACTTGTTAATGCAGATAATATTTCCTTTAGTGATGTACCATTGCCTGTTGCAGTTCCCTCAACATCTAAGGTGCAGAATGTTCCTGATAACATAAGAGATTTTGTTTCTGATCCATAAAGAAGGCTTTGTCTGTTATTTCTCCTTCTAGTAAACGTAAAAAGTCTTTTAAATCTTCTCTCTCTACAGATGAATTTTTAAATGAACACCATCATTCTGATTCTTTGGACTCTTCTGGTTCAGAGGATTCTGTCTCAGAGATTGATGCTGATAAATCTTCATATTTATTTAAGATGGAATTTATTCGCTCTTTACTTAAAGAAGTACTAATTGCTTTAGAAATAGAGGGATTCTAGTCCTCTTGATACTAATTCTATACGTTTGGATAAGGTTTTTAAAGCTCCTGCGGTTATTCCAGAAGTCTTTCCTGTTCCTAATGCTATTTCTGCAGTAATTGCTAAGGAATGGGATAGATTGGGTAATTCATTTACTCCTTCTAAACGTTTTAAGCAATTATATCCTGTTCCGCCTGACAGATTAGAATTTTGGGACAAAATCCCTAAAGTTGATGGGGCCTATTTCTACCCTTGCTAAACGTACTACCATTCCTACATCAGATGGTACCTCGTTTAAGGATCCTTTAGATAGAAAAAATTGAATCTTTTCTAAGAAAAGCTTATCTATGTTCAGGTAATCTTCTTCTTAGACCTTGCTATATCATTGGCTGATGTTGCTGGCAGCTTCAACTTTTTGGTTGGAAACTCTAGCGCAACAAGTAACAAATCGTGATTCTCATGATATTATTATTCTTCTCCAGCATGCTAATAATTTCATCTGTGATGCCATTTTGATATTATTAGAGTTGATGTTAGATTTATGTCTCTGGCTATCTTAGCCAGAAGAGCTTTATGGCTTAAGACTTGGAATGCTGATATGGCTTCTAAATCAACTCTACTTTCCATTTCTTTCCAGGGAAACAAATTATTTGGTTCTCAGTTGGATTCTATTATTTCAACTGTTACTGGTGGGAAAGGAACTTTTTTACCACAGGATAAAAAGTCTAAAGGTAAAAACAGGGCTAACAATCGTTTTCGTTCCTTTCGTTTCAACAAAGAACAAAAGCCTGATCCTTCGTCCTCAGGAGCAGTTTCAGTTTGGAAACCATCCCCAGTCTGGAATAAATCCAAGCCTGCTAGAAAGGCAAAGCCTGCTTCTAAGTTCACATGAAGGTACGGCCCTCATTCCAGTTCAGCTGGTAGGGGGCAGGTTACGTTTTTTCAAAGAAATTTGGATCAGTTCTGTTCACAATCTTTGGATTCAGAACATTGTTTCAGAAGGGTACAGAATTGGTTTCAAGTTGAGACCTCCTGCAAAGAGATTTTTTCTTTCCCATGTCCCAGTAAATCCAGTGAAAGCTCAAGCATTTCTGAATTGTGTTTCAGATCTAGAGTTGGCTGGAGTAATTATGCCAGTTCCAGTTCCGGAACAGGGGATGGGGTTTTATTCAAATCTCTTCATTGTACCAAAGAAGGAGAATTCCTTCAGACCAGTTCTGGATCTAAAATTATTGAATCGTTATGTAAGGATACCAACGTTCAAGATGGTAACTGTAAGGACTATATTGCCTTTTGTTCAGCAAGGGAATTATATGTTCCACAATAGATTTACAGGATGCATATCTGCATATTCCGATTCATCTAGATCATTATCAGTTCCTGAGATTCTCTTTTCTAGACAAGCATTACCAATTTGTGGCTCTACCGTTTGGCCTTGCTACAGCTCCAAGAATTTTTCACAAAGATTCTCGGTGCCCTTCTGTCTGTAATCAGAGAACAGGGTATTGTGGTATTTCCTTATTTGGACGATATCTTGGTACTTGCTCCGTCTTTACATTTAGCAGAGTCTCATACGAATCGACTTGTGTTGTTTCTTCAAGATCATGGTTGGAGGATCAATTTACCAAAAAGTTCTTTGATTCCTCAAACAAGGGTAACCTTTCTGGGTTTCCAGATAGATTCAGTGTCCATGACTTTGTCTTTAACAGACAAGAGACGTCTAAAATTGATTACAGCCTGTCGAAACCTTCAGTCACAATCATTCCCTTCGGTAGCCTTATGCATGGAAATTCTAGGTCTTATGACTGCTGCATCGGACGCGATCCCCTTTGCTCGTTTTCACATGCGACCTCTTCAGCTCTGTATGCTGAACCAATGGTGCAGGGATTAACACGAAGATATATCAATTAATATCTTTAAAACCGATTGTTCGGCACTCTCTGACGTGGTGGACAGATCACCATCGTTTAATTCAGGGGGCTTCTTTTGTTCTTCCGACCTGGACTGTAATTTCAACAGATGCAAGTCTCACAGGTTGGGGAGCTGTGTGGGGATCTCTGACGGCACAAGGAGTTTGGGAATCTCAGGAGGCGAGATTACCGATCAATATCTTGGAACTCCGTGCAGTTTTCAGAGCTCTTCAGTTTTGGCCTCTTCTGAAGAGAGAATCGTTCATTTGTTTTCAGACAGACAATGTCACAACTGTGGCATACATCAATCATCAAGGAGGGACTCACAGTCCTCTGGCTATGAAAGAAGTATCTCGAATTTTGGTTTGGGCGGAATCCAGCTCCTGTCTAATCTCTGCGGTTCATATCCCAGGTGTAGACAATTGGGAAGCGGATTATCTCAGTCGCCAAACGTTGCATCCGGGCGAATGGTCTCTTCACCCAGAGGTATTTCTTCAGATTGTTCAAATGTGGGGGCTCCCAGAGATAGATCTGATGGCCTCTCATCTAAACAAGAAACTTCCGGGTATCTGTCCAGATCCCGGGATCCTCAGGCGGAGGCAGTGGATGCATTATCACTTCCTTGAAGTATCATCCTGCCTATATCTTTCCGCCTCTAGTTCTTCTTCCAAGAGTAATCTCCAAGATTCTGAGGGAATGCTCGTTTGTTCTGCTAATAGCTCCGGCATGGCCTCCACAGGTTTTGGGTATGCGGATCTTGTCCGGATGGCATCTTGCCAACCATGGACTCTTCCGTTAAGACCAGACCTTCTGTCTCAAGGTCCTTTTTTCCATCCGGATCTGAAATCCTTAAATTTAAAGGTATGGAGATTGAACGCTTGATTCTTGGTCATAGAGGTTTCTCTGACTCCGTGATTAATACTATGTTACAGGCTCGTAAATCTGTATCTCGAGAGATATATTATAGAGTCTGGAAGACTTATATTTCTTGGTGTCTTTCTCATCATTTTTCTTGGCATTCTTTTAGAATACCGAGAATTTTACAGTTTCTTCAGGATGGTTTAGATAAGGGTTTGTCCGCGAGTTCTTTGAAAGGACAAATCTCCGCTCTTTCTGTTCTTTTTCACAGAAAGATTGCTATTCTTCCTGATATTCATTGTTTTGTACAAGCTTTGGTTCGTATAAAACCTGTCATTAAGTCAATTTCTCCTCCATGGAGTTTGAATTTGGTTTTGGGAGCTCTTCAAGCTCCTCCGTTTGAACCTATGCATTCATTGGACATTAAATTTCTTTCTTGGAAAGTTTTGTTCCTTTTGGCCATCTCTTCTGCTAGAAGAGTTTCTGAATTATCTGCTCTTTCGTGTGAGTCTCCTTTTCTGATTTTTCATCAGGATAAGGCGGTGTTGCGAACTTCTTTTGAATTTTTACCTAAAGTTGTGAATTCCAACAACATTAGTAGAGAAATTGTGGTTCCTTCATTATGTCCTAATCCTAAGAATTCTAAGGAGAAATCATTGCATTCTTTGGATGTTGTTAGAGCTTTGAAATATTATGTTGAAGCTACGAAATCTTTCCGTAAGACTTCTAGTCTATTTGTTATCTTTTCCGGTTCTAGGAAGGCCAGAAAGCTTCTGCCATTTCTTTGGCATCTTGGTTGAAATCTTTAATTCATCTTGCCTATGTTGAGTCGGGTAAAATTCCGCCTCAAAGAATTACAGCTCATTCTACTAGGTCAGTTTCTACTTCCTGGGCGTTTAGGAATGAAGCTTCGGTTGACCAGATCTGCAAAGCAGCAACTTGGTCCTCTTTGCATACTTTTACTAAATTCTACCATTTTGATGTATTTTCTTCTTCTGAAGCAGTTTTTGGTAGAAAAGTTCTTCAGGCAGCGGTTTCAGTTTGAATCTTCTGCTTATGTTTTTTGTTAAACTTTATTTTGGGTGTGGATTATTTTCAGCAGGAATTGGCTGTCTTTATTTTATCCCTCCCTCTCTAGTGACTCTTGTGTGGAAAGATCCACATCTTGGGTAGTCATTATCCCATACGTCACTAGCTCATGGACTCTTGTTAATTACATGAAAGAAAACATAATTTATGTAAGAACTTACCTGATAAATTCATTTCTTTCATATTAACAAGAGTCCATGAGGCCCACCCTTTTTTGTGGTGGTTATGATTTTTTTTGTATAAAGCACAATTATTCCAATTCCTTATTTTATATGCTTCGCACTTTTTTTCTTATCACCCCACTTCTTGGCTATTCGTTAAACTGATTTGTGGGTGTGGTGAGGGGTGTATTTATAGGCATTTTAAGGTTTGGGAAACTTTGCCCCTCCTGGTAGGAATGTATATCCCATACGTCACTAGCTCATGGACTCTTGTTAATATGAAAGAAATGAATTTATCAGGTAAGTTCTTACATAAATTATGTTTTTGAGTCTGGGATGCGCTTGTGTTTTATGTATTTAAGAGGTCACGTGTTTTGAAGAATGTTCTACTGGTCTTATACTAATCAGCTGCTCCCAAGAACTCGGTGAGACAGACTTCAGCTGCACATTAAAAAGAATAAGTACTGTTTTACATTCTATATATGGTCAATAGGACTAAATAGGAGGGCACTGAATAATTATTGTCAAAGGACTGGACTTTATTCTGGTTAAAAACATTTTTAGGGTCTTTTGTTTTTAATGTATTGATACCACTGATATAGCTATAATTTATTTCTTATTTAAGAAGGTCCTATATGAGGTTTGTCACCACAGTTGTGTAATTTGCACTAACAATAATTGTATTTTAGTATATCTTTATGACTTCATTTTAACATCTTAACCTTTTCACTATTTACAGGGCAGTGCCAATTCTGTGAACCCACTGGGCTTGCTAGCCCTGCAGACATCTTCCATGTTAGCACAGTGAGCCAGGCAATTATGTCGTTTGATGTGTCAGCCAGCAAGCAAGTGTTGGCATTTGGTGATTCAGATGGCTGCATCCATCTTTGGGCTGACACTCCTGATGCAGTTTTTAACGATTACCCACGTGACACAGAGTTTGCTTTGCCATGCATGGTGGACAGCCTGCCACATCTGGACTGGATTCAGGATCTCATTCCTCTCTCATTAATTCCAATGCCTTTGACAAATGAGACTATGCTTTCCGATTGGCCTGCTGCTAACTCTACTCCAGCTCCACGGTACCAGTTTATTTATATTGCCTGCTCCACATACTCATTTTGTCTTATTCTTTAAATTATGTATCCTCCTTCCTCACAATTTCCTTTTTTTCCCAAACAGACGGGCTACACCTGTAGATCCTGAAATCCTGCGTACCATGAAGAAAGTAGGGTTTATTGGCTATTCGCCTAACCCAAGAACAAAGCTCCGGAACCAGGTCTGTCCCTACTATTTTACCAAAATATTTTACTGTATTTGCTACAATCTGTATTTTGGTTTGTGTATCTCTAACTTTAAATAATTACGAATAACCATGAATTACTGAAAGGAGCTTTTATATTATAATACTTTATATATATATATATATATATATATATATATATATATATATATATATATATATATATATATATATATATATATATATATATATATATATATATATATATATATATATATATATATATATATATATATATATATATATATATATATATATAATTTTTTTTTTTTTTTTTTTTTTTACAAAACAAGAATTCTCATGTGTGCTTAATGCAATTGGTTAGCTCAGAATATACACACTACATGTATTTTAGCCCCTGGCACTTTTACATATGACCTGTGATCTTCACCTTGTCTGTGGCCGCCATACACCAGTAGTTGCAACAGTGGGGAAGGAAAAGGAGAAATGTACCAAGTCAGGCCACCTAATGAACATGTTGTAGCCATCATACATTAGCAGCTGTGCCTTATAAGACCCTGATATAATGCAGCAGCCTTCTACCTCAACAGTTTTGTTAAACACTAATTGTCAAGACTCCATGGGCGCCATGTACTAAGGCGTCAATTTTTTCGCACAGACCGTATCGAAATAACCCGCCGGCATTTGCACCATGCGGATGGAACTTCGTTACATGAATGTACTAAAAACCAAGCCGTAAAATTTTGCGTCTATTGTGTGTCGAAGACAATTGGATTATTGATAACTTTGAAGCTTCGTTCGGCGCAAAAGAGCAAAGTTAAGAAGCAGTCTGCGACCTGATTGGTTTAGTTCTTTACCCACGTGATGATCTAGGTGTCATAATCGTCAGACAAGCGGCAACGTCTGGCTGCTGACATGTATAAGTGTGCATTTTTCCAGAAATCTTAGAATATTGTTTATTTACTTTTCGGTATTCACTTTGACAAGATGGCTTGCTCCGTAGATTCTGCTACTTCTAAGAAGACTCGCAACCCTAACTTCTCACATCAACAGAATGTTGTACTTGTTGATCTAGTACTCTAATATTATGACAATATTTATGGTAGTCGAGTCAAGCAAACCCCAGGCGCTCGTAAGAAGATTATTTGGGAGAAAATTAGTGACGCAGTGAGTGCTCAAGGACCCACTAAAAAAAGATATTGAGCCCTGCAAAAAAGGTTCAACGATATCAAGCGTCAAACAAAATCCAAAATTGCCAAAGAAAAGCAATATGCTCGAGGTACTGGAGGCGGACAACCTTATGTCGCAGATTTGACAGACTTTGAAAGAAAAGTTTTACAGAGGCTTGGCACGGAGGTCATTGAGGGCATAACCGATGACTGTGATAGCGATATTCGTGGTAATTATAATTTATAAATTAATATTTATATTGTTTACTTGTCTGCTCCAAAATTGTTTCTCTTACGTTCATGTTTTATAAAATTGGATTCTGTTAACGGAATCTTGATTGTACAATTTCTGGTTTACTGTTCCTTTTTAAAATAGATTTATGAATTACATTACTTCTCTCTGTATCTATTTTTTTTAAAGTTCCAGTGAACCAAAAATAAAGCATTCATGATGGAGCATGAAAAACATTTTCAATTATCTAATATACTCCATTTTTTTTTTCTATTGCTTAATGTATTTTAAAAAATAAGGCCTACATGGAACAGTAAAATGAAACCCAAATGTTTGATTTTGAAAGGGCATGCAATTTTAACCAGCTGTATTTTTTATTTTCATTATCTGAATTGCTTTATTTTCTATATATTCTTTGTTGAATAACATATATTGATATTGAAATGCTCGGTAGCTGCTATTTCTTCAACAAAGGAGAACTAACGAATGAAGTAAATTAGATAATAGTAGTAAATTGTAATTTTTTTTTTTTTATTGTATTCTCTATTGGAATCATTTGAGAAAGATGTCTTTAGTGACCTTTTTAATTTGTGTATATTAAAGCAAGATACAAATCCAAGGTAGAAAATGTTATAATGGGAGTACATTTAACTTTTAATTAGCATTGCAAAAATTGCACATAAACTTTTAATTTTATTGATTGTATTAATTTAAATTTGTATTTACTAACTCCTAGGTGGTTCAGTTAGAGCGTCAACCTCTGCATCTGTCCATACCCCATCTACCTCTTCATCAGAGATACCACGTCCTTCAACTTCTCAGCATTTGAACGTAAGACAACAACATGGGCAATATTTACGGTCAACTACAAATACCAGCCACAGCCTATCGTCTGCAGATACTATTCCAGATGTAAGGAGCAGTACACCAGATACAGGTGTTGGAAGAAGCTCTGGTATGTATCTTTAAACCACTTATATATACACCTTCTAAAATGTTGGTTATAAATTAGATATTAATGTTTATTTTTAATTTTTACAGCAGATGTTGGACGTCTCTTCAGAGCCATGGTGACTAAAAAAGTAACTTACCATCAAAGTGGTGCTGATTCAAAGTAAATATAGGATGACAAGACAAATAATTTTGGTACAAACTAAATTTAACTTTTTAAACTTTGATAGTTATTCAAACTGTAATACTGTGAGATTGATGTATTTTTTTTATGCAAACAGTTGTACCATGTAAAATCACAATTATTGATTAGTAAGGAAGGCATTTAATCTTATTGTTAGATTCCAACATGACAGTATAACATGACACTATAAATTTCTCTTGTATAGTAACCCCTCTAAACATTAATGTTGGAATAAATTTCGATCTGCATTTTTTTTTTTTTTTAGATATCGCTAAGGAGGATGATTCTTCGAGAGGTGATTCTGAATCTTGTTCCAGCACCAGAGGGTAGATCGCCAGAAAGTGGAAGCCTGACTCCTGACCTAACACAGCTGGCACAAGATCAGGATTTGGATATACATGAGCCTGTAATAAACCCCCGTAGTGATGAGGAAAATACAAATTCACCACCTGATCATGGAGTACAAGCACAGGGAATTGAACCATTGGAACAACCACAAGCTATTGTCCAAGAGCAGGCACCTTTGGAAGATGCAGGTCTGAACGAGATGTTAAATCTTGCCAGAGGATATAGAGCAGACAGTAAGGTTCAGGAAACTGTCTGGACATTTAGAAAGATTCGACACTTATAACCAGCAACGGTTGGAACTGGACTGTGAAATCTTTAACTGGCAAAGAGAAATGGACAGGGAAAGGAACCTCCATATAAACAGGGCCTTGACAATAGCTGAAAACAACATGCGAATGGCTCAAAATACTATGCAAACTTTGTTAGAATTGATTAGAGATAGACATCCGAGCCAAGAGTCGCCAGATCCAAAAAGACCACGGTTTAATTAGTGCATTGTTATGGACAATTTTAAAGTTATTATTTTTTTGTTGACAAAGAATATATTGTTGTTTGTACGTAGTTTTATTAAAGTTTATCCTGTTTTTATTTAATTTTGTTTTTTATTTTTGAAATTTAGTTAAAATCAGTTAAATGTTTAAAATGTATTGTACACACAGACAAATCTAAGTGAAACAATTATAATTTTTATTACATCCAAAATATTAACAAAATTGAATCAAAAAGGCATTATAAAAAAAAGATATGAGTGCTCACGGCCAATACAGTATTTTTTTGGGGTTTTGAATAAACTTTTTAACACACCAAAATATGACAATTTTAGTGGCATCAAATTTAAAAAACAAAACCTTTTTTTTAATTTAAAATGCAATCATTGATTATCTGTTTTCCACTACATAAGTATTGTAGAGATTCTGAACCTGTGTATTTAAATTCTTTATAGTATCCATTATTTGTTTAATATCTTCACAGACAGAGGATTGAACTTGTGATACGTCTGGTACCCTGGAATCTAGAGAAGGGACAAAAATTTGAAAATAAATTAAGGATTATGAGAACATTTTTAAAATAAAAAGATTATTAATAAGCAGGTAACAAATTTGTATTACCATTTTGGTTAGAGGCGGTATTATCCATAGATGTACTTGTCTGTGTAGATTTAGAAACCATAGATATGTCCCAGTCGTTATCAATATCAGAAATATTGGTTGAGTTTTTCTCACTACTTGCATCTGAAATATATATTTAGAAATCGAGGTATATATTTTGGTATTGATTTGACTATAAGCTATAATATAGTAAATCAAAAAATTAATAAACAATTACCTAGTTTAATTGGGGGTGAAGTTAATGACATCCTCTCAGGAGCATTATTTGCTTCATTGTCACTATCTATGAAAGATTAATAAGGAATTCTATATAAAAAATTGTAAGTAGAAAAATGCTAATGGTACAAAATATAATAAAAATACCTTCTGTAGAAGATATTTGTAGTATTCTTGTGAACCTTGTTTTCTTTTTCATCACTCTTTTATTGGTTTCTGTAAATAACACAACAAGCTAATCATGATTAAATTTATCAGTTGTATAACTATAGATATGTAAACCATGGTTCTATTGTACCTTGAGGTGTATGAATGAGTTAGGCGCCTGACACCTCCTTTCTGTGGGGACAATTGTCTGTCAAGCAAAGACAGTGGCAAGGGTGGGGATCTAGCCTCACTTCTAGGTGTCAAATTTAGAATAGGCCTTACATAATGTGAAGGAGGAGCACCACAAATATTTTCTTTCTTCTTATCTGAAATAGAAAAGTTGTACATATGTTTGTTTAAAGTTTCTTAGTTTTAAAATGTGTTATATAATAGTTTTCAATTTTCGTGTTTTAGAATGTTTTATAGTGTTTCAATTTGTTTTAAATTGGAATGGAAATGCAAGTGATATGGTACACCTATTTATTCTTTCATATTGATGATGAACTTTGCATAGAATTTATAATTTAAAAGAATAACAAAATTATATACCAGTAAGAAACAGTGATCACTTTCATGTCCATACTAAGGTACACTGAAACCTAATTATTCTTTCATGTCTCATATTGATGATGAACTTTGACATTCACTTTAAATTATAAATTCTATGCAATCATATGCTTTCTAATGAACATTATTAATTCCTAATATACTTGCAATGTAAACCGCAATATTTATTTTGGAAAATAAGCATCTAGTGATATTATAATTTAATTTATAACTTATCTACGTCTTGAACGCCAACTCCTCCCATCCTTGACTTCCGGTATTGCTTATAGAGCAGTCCCTCCTGCTCTCTTACGTAGGCTTGAAGCGCGCTCCCGAGGAGACAACAATTTGCGCATGCGTTTTGAAACGGCTGTTAATATGCGCCGCAATCCCTAATAAAGTTATTAACCCCGAAACCACTGCTCCCGGACCCCGCCGCCATCTACCACAGCTACCCCGCCGCCATCTACCCTAGCTACCCCGCCGCCATCTACCTTACCTACCCCCTAAAGTGAGCTCCTACCCCGCCGCCATCTATTTTAAAAATATTAACCCCTAATGTAATCCCCCTACACCGCCGCCTGCTATATTAACCCTAATTATATTAGGGTTAATATCGTTATTATATTATATATAGTATAATAACCCTATCTAACTCTAACATCCCTAACTAAATTCTTATTAAAATAAATCTTATTAATATTATTAATTACAATATTCCTATTTAAATCTAAATACTTACCTATAAAATAAACCCTAAGATAGCTACAATATAATTAATAATTACATTGTAGCGATTTTAGGGTTTATATTTATTTTACAGGCAACTTTGTATTTTTTTTTAACTAGGTACATTAGCTATTAAATAGTTATTTACTATTTAATAGCTACCTAGTTAAAATAATTACTAATTTACCTGTAAAATAAATCCTAACCTAAGTTACAAATACACCTACACTATCAATAAATTAAATAAACTACAAATTTCTAAAATACAATAAACTAAATTACAAAAAATATTACAAGATTTTTAAGCTAATTACACCTATTCTAAGCCCCCTAATAAAATAATAAAGCCCCCCAAAATAAAAAAATTTCCCTGCCCTATTCTAAATTAAAGTTAAAAGCTTTTTTACCTTACCAGCCCTTAAAAGGGCCTTTTGCGGGGCATGCCCCCAAAAAACTGCTCTTTTGCCTGTAAAGAAAAACACAATACCACCCCCCAACATTACAACCCACATACCCCTATTCTAAACCCACCCAAACCCCCCTTAAATAAACCTAACACTACCCCCCTGAAGATCTCCCTACCATGTATTCACCCAGCCGGGCAGAACTCTTCATCCGATCCGGGCGATGTCCAATCAAGCGGCAGAGAAGTCTTCTTCCATCCGGCGATGTCTTCAATGAAGCGGAAAAGAAGTCTTCTTCCATCCGGCGATGTCTTAAAGCAAAGCGGCATCTTCAATCTTTCTTCGCTCCTCCGCCGCGGAGCATCCATCCGGCACGAAGACTAAACGAGGAATGAGGTACCTTTTTTTAAATGACGTCATCCAAGATGGCGTCCGTCGAATTCTGATTGGCTGATAGAATCCTATCAGCCAATCGGAATTCGACGGACGCCATCTTGGATGACGTCATTTAAAGGTACCTCATTCCTCGTTTAGTCTTCGTGCCGGATGGATGCTCCGCGGCGGAGGAGCGAAGAAAGATTACAGATGCCGCTTTGCTTGAAGACATCGCCGGATGGAAGAAGACTTCTTTCTTTCATGTAATTAGCAAGAGTCCATGAGCTAGTGACGTATGGGATATACATTCCTACCAGGAGGGGCAAAGTTTCCCAAACCTCAAAATGCCTATAAATACACCCCTCACCACACCCACAATTCAGTTTTACAAACTTTGCCTGGTGGTGAAGTAAGTTTGTGCTAGATTCTTCGTTGATATGCGCTTCGCAGCAGGCTGGAGCCCGGTTTTCCTCTCAGAGTGCAATGAATGTCAGAGGGATGTGAAGAGAGTATTGCCTATTTGAATTCAATGGTCTCCTTCTACGGGATCTATTTCATAGGTTCTCTGTTATCGGTCATAGAGATTCATCTCTTACCTCCCTTTTCAGATAGACGATATACTCTTATATACCATGACCTCTACTGATTCTCGTTTCAGTACTGGTTTGGCCATCTACTATATGTAGATGAGTGTCCTGGGGTAAGTAAGTCTTATTTTTTGTGACACTCTAAGCTATGGTTGGGCACTTAATATGTAAAGTGCTAAATATGTCTTTAAACTTATATTTGACTTGATTCAGGATGATCAATATTCCTTATTTCAGACAGTCAGTTTCACATTTGGGTTAATGCATATAAATATTCAATTTTTTTCTTACCTTAAAAATTGTTTTCAAATTGACTTTTTTCCCTGTGGGCTGTTAGGCTCGCGGGGGCTGAAAATGCTTCAATTTATTGCGTCATTCTTGGCGCGGATTTTTTTGGCGCAAAAAAAAAAATTTCTGTTGTCATTTCCGGCGTCATTCTTGAAGCCGGAAGTTGTTCGTGATTATGTCATTTTTTTTTAGACGTTTTGCGCCAAAAATGTCGGCGTTCCGGATGTGGCGTCATTCTTGGCGCCAAAAGATTTTAGGCGCCAATAATGTGGGCGTCTTTTTTTTGTCTCCACCTTTTTTACACATTATTTCAGTCGCATTTTTTCATTGCTTCTGGTTGCTAGAGGCTTGTTCATTGGCATTCTTTCCCATTCCTGAAACTGTCATTTAAGGAATTTGATAATTTTGCTTTATATGTTGTTTTTTCTATTACATATTGCAAGATGTCTCAGATTGACCCTGGATCAGAATCTACTTCTGGAAAAACGCAGCCTGATGCTGGTTCTACCAAAGTTAAGTGTATTTGTTGTAACTTTTGGCAACTGTTCCTCCGGCTGTAGTTTGTGATGAATGTCATGATAAACTTTCTAATGCAGATAGTATTTCCATTAGTAATATACCATTACCTGTTGCTGTTCCCTCAACATCTAATACTCAGGATGTTCCTGTTAATATAAGAGAATTTGTTTCTAAATCTATTAGGAAGGCTATGTCTGTTATTCCTCCTTCCAATAAACGTAAAAGGTCTTCTAAAACTTCTCATTTTTCAGATGAAATTTTAAATGACCGTCATAATTCTGATTTGTCTGTTTCTGATGAGGATTTTTCTGGTTCAGAGGATTCTGTCTCAGATATTGACACTGATAAATCTTCATATTTATTTAAGATGGAGTTTATTCGCTCTTTACTTAAAGAAATTTTAATCGCTTTAGAAATGGAGGATTCTAGTCCTCTTGATACTAAATCTACTAAGCGTTTAAATTCGTTTTTTAAACCTCCTATGGTTATTCCAGAAGTTTTTCCTGTCCCTGATGCTATTTCTGAAGTAATTTCTAGGGAATGGAATAATTTGGGTACTTCATTTACTCCTTCTCAAAGGTTTAAGAAATTGTACCCTGTGCCATCTGACAGATTAGAGTTTTGAGACAAAATCCCTAAAGTTGATGGGGCTATCTCTACTCTTGCTAAACGTATTACTATTCCTACGGCAGATAGTACTTCCTTTAAGGATCCTTTAGATAGGAAGATTGAATCTTTTCTGAGGAAAGCTTATTTATGTTCAGGTAATCTTCTTAGACCTGCTATTTCTTTGGCTGTTGTTGCTGCCGCTTCCACTTTTTGGTTGGAGGCTTTAGCACAACAAGTATCAGACCATAATACTCATAGCATTGTTAAACTTCTTCAACATGCTAATAACTTTATTTGTGATGCCATCTTTGATATCATTAGAGTTGATGTCAGGTATATGTCTCTAGCTATTTTAGCTAGAAGAGCTTTATGGCTTAAAACTTGGAATGCAGATATGTCTTCCAAATCAACTTTGCTTGCTCTTTCTTTCCAAGGTAATAAATTATTTGGTTCCCAGTTGGATTCTATTATTTCCACTGTTACTGGGGGGAAAGGAACATTTTTGCCTCAGGACAAAAAATCTAAAGGTAAATACAGGGCTGCTAATCATTTTCGTTCCTTTCGTCAGAATAAGGAACAGAAGCCTGACCCTTCCCCTAAAGGAACGGTTTCTGTCTGGAAGCCTTCTACAATCTGGAATAAAACCAAGCCTTTTAGAAAGTCAAAACCAGCTCCCAAGTCCACATGAAGGTGCGTCCCTCATTCCAGCTCAGCTGGTAGGGGGCAGGTTACGTTTTTTCAAAGTCATTTGGATCAATTCGATTCAGTCTTTGGATTCAGAACATTGTTTCTCAAGGGTACAGAATAGGTTTCAAGGTAAGGCCACCTGTGAAGAGATTTTTTTTTTTTTCTCTCTCGCATTCCAATAAACCCAGTGAAAGCTCAGGCATTTCTGAAATGTGTTTCAGATCTAGAGTCAGCCGGGGTAATTGTGCCTGTTCCAGTTCTGGAACAGGGTCTGGGGTTTTTACTCAAATCTATTCATTGTACCAAAGAAGGAGAATTCCTTCAGACCAGTTTTGGATTTAAAGATATTGAATCGTTATGTAAGGATACCAACATTCAAAATGGTAACTATAAGGACTATTCTGCTTTTTGTTCAGCAAGGGCATTATATGTCCACAATAGATTTACAGGATGCATATCTTCATATTCCGATTCATCCAGATCACTTTTAGTTTCTGAGATTCTCTTTTCTAGACAAGCATTACCAGTTTGTGGCCCTTCCGTTTGGCCTAGCAACAGCTCCAAGGATCTTTTCAAAGGTTCTCGGTGCCCTTCTCTCTATAATCAGAGAACAGGGTATTGCGGTATTTCCTTATTTGGACGATATCTTGGTACTTGCTCAGTCTTTACATTCTGCAGAATCTCACACGAATCAACTTTAGTTGTTTCTTCAGAGACATGGTTGGAGGATCAATTTACCAAAGAGTTCGTTGATTCCTCAGACAAAGGTAACCTTTTTGGGTTTTCAGATAGATTCAGTGTCCATGACCTTGTCTCTAACAGAAAAGAGATGTCTGAAATTGGTTTCAGCCTGTCGAAACCTTCAGTCTCTATCATTCTCTTCGGTAGCTTTGTGCATGGAAATTCTAGGTCTCATGACTGCTGCATCGGACGCGATCCCCTTTGCTCGTTTTCACATGCGACCTCTTCAGCTTTGTATGCTGAACCAATGGTGCAGGGATTATACAAAGATATCACAATTAATATCCTTAAATCCCAATGTACGACACTCTCTGACGTGGTGGATAGATCACCATTGTTTAGTTCAAGGGGCTTCCTTTGTTCGCCCAACCTGGACTGTGATCTCAACAGATGCGAGTCTGTCAGGTTGGGGAGCTGTATGGGGATCTCTGACAGCGCAGGGGGTTTGGGAATCTCAGGAGGCGAGATTACCAATCAACATTTTGGAACTCCGTGCGATTTTCAGAGCTCTTCAGTCCTGGCCTCTTCTGAAGAGAGAATCTTTTATTTGCTTTCAGACAGACAATGTCACAACCGTGGCATATGTCAATCATCAGGGTGGGACTCACAGTCCTCAGGCTATGAAAGAAGTATCTCGGATACTTGTATGGGCGGAATCCAGCTCCTGTCTAATTTCTGCGGTTCACATCCCAGGTGTAGACAATTGGGAAGCGGATTATCTCAGTCGCCAGACGTTACATCTGGGCGAATGGTCCCTTCACCCAGAGGTATTTCTTCAGATTGTTCAAATCTGGGGATTTCCAGAAATAGATCTGATGGCCTCTCATCTAAACGAGAAACTTCCCAGGTATCTGTCCAGATCCAGGGACCCTCAGGCGGAGGCAGTGGATGCGTTGTCGCTTCCTTGGAATTATCATCCTGCCTATATCTTTCCGCCTCTAGTTCTTCTTCCAAAAGTGAATTCCAAAATTCTAATGGAACGTTCGTTTGTGCTGCTGGTGGCTCCAGCATGGCCTCACAGGTTTTGGTATGCGGATCACATTCGGATGGCCAGTTGCCAACCTTGGACTCTTCCGTTAAGACCAGACCTTCTATCTCAAGGCCCTTTTTTCCATCAGGATCTCAAATCATTAAATTTGAAGGTATGGAAATTGAACGCTTGATTCTTAGTCATAGAGGTTTCTCTGACTCAGTAATTAATACTATGTTACAGGCTCGTAAATCTGTCTAGGAAGATTTATTATAGAGTCTGGAAGGCTTACATTTCTTGGTGTTCATCTCATAAATTCTCCTGGCATTCGTTCAGAATTCCTAGAATTCTACAGTTCCTTCAGGATGGTTTGGATAAAGGTTTGTCTGCAAGTTCCTTGAAAGGACAAATCTCTGCTCTTTCTGTTCTTTTTTACAGAAAGATTGCTATTCTTCCTGATATTCATTGTTTTGTACAGGCTTTGGTTCGTATCAAACCTGTCATTAAGTCAATTTCTCCTCCTTGGAGTCTTAATTTGGTTCTGAGGGCTTTACAAGCTCCTCCGTTTGAACCTATGCATTCTCTGGACATTAAATTACTTTCTTGGAAAGTCTTGTTCCTTTTGGCCATCTCTTCTGCTAGAAGAGTTTCTGAGTTATCTGCTCTTTCTTGTGAATCTCCTTTTCTGATTTTTCATCAGGATAAGGCAGTGTTGCGAACCTCATTTAAATTTTTACCTAAGGTTGTGAATTCTAACAACATTAGTAGAGAGATTGTTTCTTCATTATGTCCTAATCCTAAGAATTCAAAGGAGAGATCTTTACATTCTTTGGATGTAGTAAGAGCTTTGAAATATTATGTTGAAGCTACTAAGGATTTTAGAAAGACTTCTAGTCTATTTGTTATCTTTCTGGGTCCAGAAAAGGTCAGAAGGCCTCCGCCATTTCTTTGGCGTCTTGGTTAAAGTCTTTGATTCATCATGCTTATGTAGAGTCGGGTAATTCCCCGCCTTAAACAATTACGGCTCATTCTACTAGGTCAGTTTCTACTTCCTGGGCGTTTAGGAATGAAGCTTCTGTTCATCAGATTTGCAAAGCAGCAACTTGGTCTTCTTTGCATACTTTTACTAAATTCTACCATTTTGATGTGTTTTCTTCTTCTGAAGCAGTTTTTGGTAGAAAAGTACTTCAGGCAGCTGTTTCAGTTTGATTCTTCTGCTTATAATTTCATTATTTTGAGATTAAAAACTTTTGTTTTGGGATGTGGATTATTATTTTTCAGCGGAATTGGCTGTCTTTATTTTATCCCTCCCTCTCTAGTGACTCTTGCGTGGAAGTTCCACATCTTGGGTATTCATTATCCCATACGTCACTAGCTCATGGACTCTTGCTAATTACATGAAAGAAAACATAATTTATGTAAGAACTTACCTGATAAATTCATTTCTTTCATATTTGCAAGAGTCCATGAGGCCCACCCTTTTTTTATGGTGGTTATGATTTTTTTTTATATAAAGCACAATTATTCCAATTCCTTATTTTTGATGCTTTCGCTCTTTTCTTATCACCCCACTTCTTGGCTATTCGTTAAACTGAATTGTGGGTGTGGTGAGGGGTGTATTTATAGGCATTTTGAGGTTTGGGAAACTTTGCCCCTCCTGGTAGGAATGTATATCCCATACGTCACTAGCTCATGGACTCTTGCTAATATGAAAGAAATGAATTTATCAGGTAAGTTCTTACATAAATTATGTTTCTTTCATGTAATTAGCAAGAGTCCATGAGCTAGTGACGTATGGGATATACATTCCTACCAGGAGGGGCAAAGTTTCCCAAACCTTAAAATGCCTATAAATACACCCCTCACCACACCCACAATTCATTCTGTTTTACAAACTTTGCCTCCTATGGAGGTGGTGAAGTAAGTTTGTGCTAGATTCTACGTTGATATGCGCTCCGCAGCAGGTTGGAGCCCGGTTTTCCTCTCAGCGTGCAGTGAATGTCAGAGGGATGTGAGGAGAGTATTGCCTATTTGAATGCAGTGATCTCCTTCTACGGGGTCTATTTCATAGGTTCTCTGTTATCGGTCGTAGAGATTCATCTCTTACCTCCCTTTTCAGATCGACGATATACTCTTATATATACCATTACCTCTGCTGATTCTCGTTTCAGTACTGGTTTGGCTTTCTACAAACATGTAGATGAGTGTCCTGGGGTAAGTAAATCTTATTTTCTGTGACACTCTAAGCTATGGTTGGGCACTTTGTTTATAAAGTTCTTAATATATGTATTCAAACATTTATTTGCCTTGACTCAGAATGTTCAACATTCCTTATTTTCAGACAGTCAGTTTCATATTTGGGATAATGCATTTGAATCAATCATTTTTTTCTTACCTTAAAAAATTTGACTTTTTTTCCCTGTGGGCTGTTAGGCTCGCGGGGGCTGAAAATGCTTCATTTTATTGCGTCATTCTTGGCGCGGACTTTTTTGGCGCAAAAAATCTTTTCCGTTTCCGGCGTCATACGTGTCGCCGGAAGTTGCGTCATTTTTGACGTCCTTTTGCGCCAAAAATGACGGCGTTCCGGATGTGGCGTCATTTTTGGCGCCAAAAGAATTTAGGCGCCAAATAATGTGGGCGTCTTGTTTGGCGCTAAAAAAATATGGGCGTCGCTTTTGTCTCCACATTATTTAAGTCTCATTATTTATTGCTTCTGGTTGCTAGAAGCTTGTTCACTGGCATTTTTTTCCCATTCCTGAAACTGTCATTTAAGGAATTTGATCAATTTTGCTTTATATGTTTTTTTCTATTGCATATTGCAAGATGTTCCACGTTGCAACTGAGTCAGAAGATACTTCAGGAAAATCACTGCCCGGTGCTGGAGCTACCAAGCTAAGTGTATCTGCTATAAATTTTTGGTATCTGTTTCTCCAGCTGTTGTTTGTATTGCATGTCATGACAAACTTATTAATGCAGATAAAATTTCCTTTAGTACTGTTACATTACCTGTTGCTGTTCCGTCAACATCTAATTTTCACAGTGTTCCTGATAAACATAAGAGATTTTATTTTTTAAATCCATTTAGAAGGCTATGTCTGTTATTTCTCCTTCTAGTTTACATAAAAGTCTTTTAAAACTTCTCTTTTTTCAGATGAATTTTTAAATGAACATCATCATTCTGATAATGGTTCTTCTGGTTCAGAGGTTTCTGTCTCAGAGGTTGATGCTGATAAATCTTTGTATTTGTTCTAGATGGAATTTATTCGTTCTTTATTTAAAGAAGTATTAATTGCTTTAGAAATGGAGGATTCTGGTCCTTGATACTAAATCTAAACGTTTAAATAAGGGTTTTAAATCTCCTGTAGTTATTCCAGAAGTGTTTAATCTCCCTGATGCTATTTCTGAAGTAATTCCAGGGAATGGAACAATTTGGGTAATTCTTTTACTCCTTCTAAACGTTTAAGCAATTATATCCTGTGCCATCTGACAGATTAGAGTTTTTTGGGACAAAATCCCTAAGGTTATGGGGCTGTCTCTACTCCTGCTAAATGTACTACTATTCCTATGGCAGATAGTACTTCATTTAAGGATCCTTTAGATGGGAAAATTGAATCCTTTCTAAGAAAAGCTTACTTATGTTCAGGTAATCTTCTTAGACCTGCTATATTTTTAGCGGATGTTGCTGCGGCTTCAACTTTTTGGTTAGAAGCTTTAAGCGTAACAAGTAACAGATCATAATTTTATAGCATTATTATTATTCTATAACATGCTAATAATTTTATTGGTGATACCATCTTTTGATATCATTAGAGTTGATGTCAGGTATATGTCTCTAGCTATTTTAGCTAGAAAAGCTTTATGGATTAAACTTAGAAGACATATCAGCATTCCAAGTCAACTTTGCTTTCCCTTTCTTTCCAGGGTAATAAATTATTATCTCAACTGTTTCTGGAAGGAAGGGAACTTTTTTACCAAAGGATAAAAAATCCAAGGTAAATTTAGGTTTAATAATAATTTTTTCGTTCTTTTCCTCACAACAAGGAACAAAAGCCTGATCCTTCATCCTCAGGAGCGGTATCAGTTTGGAAACTATTTCCAGTTTGGAATATGTCCAAGCCTTATAGAAACCTATAGCCAGCTCTTAAGTACCCATGAAGGTGCGGCCCTTATTCCAGTTCAGCTGGTATGGGGCAGATTAAGTTTTCTTCAAAGAAATTTGGATCAATTCCGTTCTCAATCTCTGGTTTCAGAACATTGTTTCAGAAAGGTACAGAATTGGCTTCAAGTTAAGGCCTCCTGCTAAGAGATTTTTTTCTTTCCCATGTCCCAGTTAACACAGCAAAGGCTCAGCATTTCTGAAATCTGTTTCAGATCTAGAGTTGGCTGGAGTAATTATGCCAGTTCCAGTAATGGAACAGGGGCCGGGGTTTTATTTTATGTCTTCATTGTACCAAAGAAGGTCAATTCCTTCAGACCAGTTCCGGATCTATCAATATTGAATCGTTATGTAAGGATACCAACATTCAAGATGGTTACTGTAGGACTATCCTGCCTTTTGTTTAGCAAGGGCATTATATGTCTACAATAGATTTACAGGATGTGTATCTGCATATTCCGATTCATCCAGATCACTTTTAGTGTCTGAGATTCTCTTTTTAGACAAGCATTACCAGTTTTGTGGCTCTACCGTTTGGCCTAGCCTCAGTTCCAAGAATTTTTTTCAAAGGTTCTCGGTGCCCTTCTTTCTGTAATCAGAGAACAGGGTTTTGGTATTTCCTTATTTGGACGATGTCTTGGTACTTGCTCAGTCTTCTTATTTTCGAAGAATCTCATACGAATCGACTTGTGTTGTTTTTTCAAGTGCATGGTTGGAGGATCAATTTACTAATCAGTTCATTGATTCCTCAGACAAGGGTAACCTTTTTAGGTTTCTAGATAGATTCAGTGTCTATGACTCTGTCCTTGTCAGACAAGAGAAGTTTAACATTGATATCAGCTTGTCAAAACCTTCAGTCACAATCATTCCCTTTGGTAGCCTTATGCATGGAATTTTTAGGTCTTAGGACTGCCGCATCAGATGCGATCTCCTTTGCTCGTTTTCACATGCGACCTCTTCAGCTTTGTATGCTGAACCAATGGTGCAGGGATTACTCAAAGATATCTCAATTAATATCTTTAAACCGATTATACGACACTCTCTGACATGGTGGACAGATCACCATTGTTTAGTTCAGGGGGCTTCTTTGTTCTTCCGACCTGGACTATAATCTCAACAGATGCAAGTCTTACAGGTTGGGGAGCTGTGTGGGGGTATCTGACGGCACAAGGGGTTTGGGAATCTCAGGAGGTGAGATTTCCGAACAATATTTTGGAACCCCGTGCAATTTTCAGAGCTCTTAAGTCTTGGCCTTTTCTGAAGAGAGAGTTGTTCATTTGTTTTCAGATACACAATGTCACAACTGTGGCATACATCAATCATCAAGGAGGGACTCACAGTCCTCTGGCTATGAAAGAAGTATCTCGAATTTTGGTTTGGGCGGAATCCAGCTCCTGTCTAATCTCTGCGGTTCGTTTCCCAGGTATGGACAATTGGAAAGCGGATTATCTCAGTCGCCAAACGTTGCACCTGGGCGAATGGTCTAAACCCAGAGGTATTTCCTCAGATTGTTCAAATGTGGGAATTCCCAGAAATAGATCTGATGGCTTCTCATCTAAACAAGAAACTTACCTGGTATCTGTCCGGATCCCGGGATCCTCGGGCGGAGGCAGTGGATGCATTATCTCTTCCTTACAAGTGTCATCCTGCCTATATCTTTCCGCCTCTAGTTCTTCTTCCAAGGGTATTCTCCAATATTCTAAAGGAATGCTCATTTGTCCTGCTGATAGCTCCAGCATGGCCTCACAGGTTTTGGTATGTGGATCTTGTCCGGATGGCCTCTTGCCAGCTGTGGAGTCTTCCGTTAAGACCAGTCTTTCGGTCTCAAGGTTCTTTTTTTCCATCAGGATCTCAAAACCTTAATTTTAAAGTATGGAGTTTGAACGCTCGATTCTTGGTCAAAGAGGTTTCTCTGACTCTGTGATTGATACTATGTGACAGGCTCGTAAATCTGTATCCAGAGAGATATATTATAGAGTCTGGAAGACTTATTTTTCTTCAGGATGGTTTAGATAAAGGTTTGTCCGCAAGTTCCTTGAAAGACAAATCTCTGCTCTTTCTGTTCTTTTTCACAGAAAGATTGCTAATCTTCCTGATATTCATTGTTTTGTACAACCTTTGGTTCGTATAAAACCTGTCATTAAGTCAATTTCTCCTCCTTGGAGTTTGAATTTGGTTCTGGGGGCTCTTCAAGCTCCTCCGTTTGAACCTATGCATTCATTGGACATTAAATTACTTTCTTGGAAAGTTTTGTTCCTTTTGGCCATCTCTTCTGCCAGAAGAGTTTCTGAATTATCTGCTCTTTCTTGTGAGTCTCCTGTTCTGATTTTTCATCAGGATAAGGCGGTGTTGCGAACTTCTTTTGAATTTTTACCTAAAGTTGTGAATTCCAACAACATTAGTAGAGAAATTGTGGTTCCTTCATTATGTCCTAATCCTAAGAATTCTAAGGAGAAATCGTTGCATTCTTTGGATGTTGTTAGAGCTTTGAAATATTATGTTGAAGCTATTAAGTCTTTCCGAAAGACTTCTAGTTTATTTGTTCCGGTTCTAGAAAAGGCCAGAAAGCTTCTGCCATTTCTTTGGCATCTTGGTTGAAATCTTTAATTCATCTTGCCTATGTTGAGTCGGGTAAAACTCCGCCTCAGAGGATTACTGCTCATTCTACTAGGTCAGTTCCTACTTCCTGGGCATTTAGGAATGAAGCTTCGATTGATCAGATTTGCAAAGCAGCAACTTGGTCCTCTTTGCATACTTTTACTAAATTCTACCATTTTGATGTATTTTCTTCTTCTGAAGCAGTTTTTTGGTAGAAAAGTACTTCAGGCAGCGGTTTCAGTTTGAATCTTCTGCTTATGTTTTTCATTAAACTTTATTTTGGGTGTGGATTATTTTCAGCAGGAATTGGCTGTCTTTATTTTATCCCTCCCTCTCTAGTGACTCTTGTGTGGAAAGATCCACATCTTGGGTAATCATTATCCCATACGTCACTAGCTCATGGACTCTTGCTAATTACATGAAAGAAAACATAATTTATGTAAGAACTTACCTGATAAATTCATTTCTTTCATATTAGCAAGAGTCCATGAGGCCCGCCCTTTTTTTGTGGTGGTTATGATTTTTGTATAAAGCACAATTATTCCAATTCCTTATTTTTGATGCTTTCCCTCTTTTCTTATCACCCCACTTCTTGGCTATTCGTTAAACTGAATTGTGGGTGTGGTGAGGGGTGTATTTATAGGCATTTTAAGGTTTGGGAAACATTGCCCCTCCTGGTAGGAATGTATATCCCATACGTCACTAGCTCATGGACTCTTGCTAATATGAAAGAAATGAATTTCTCCAATATAGGTGTGTCCGGTCCATGGCGTCATCCTTACTTGTGGGATATTCTCTTCCCCAACAGGAAATGGCAAAGAGCCCAGCAAAGCTGGTCACATGATCCCTCCTAGGCTCCGCCTTCCCCAGTCATTCTCTTTGCCGTTGCACAGGCAACATCTCCACGGAGATGGCTCAGAGTTTTTTGGTGTTTAAATGTAGTTTTTATTTTTCAATCAAGAGTTTGTTATTTTAAAATAGTGCTGGTATGTACTATTTACTCTGAAACAGAAAAGAGATGAAGATTTCTGTTTGTAAGAGGAAAATGATTTTAGCAACCATTACTAAAATCGATGGCTGTTTCCACACAGGACTGTTGAGAGGAATTAACTTCAGTTGGGGGAAACAGTGAGCAGACTTTGGCTGCTTGAGGTATGACACATTTCTAACAAGACTTGGTAATGCTGGAAGCTGTCATTTTCCCTATGGGATCCGGTAAGCCATTTTCTTAATTTTCAATATAAGAATACAAGGGCTTCACAAGGGCTTTAAAGACTGGTAGACATTTTTCTGGGCCAAAACGATTACTATATAAGCATGTTTAATGGTTTATAACTTAGGAGAGTTATTTTAATCTTGACAAATTGTTAAAAAAACGGACAGGCACTGTATTGGACACCTTTTTCACTGGGGGCCTTTTCTAGTCATAGGCAGAGCCTCATTTTCGCGCCACTAATGCGCAGTTGTTTTTTGAGAAGCAAGGCATGCAGATGCATGTGTGAGGAGCTCAGATCCACTGAAAAAGCTTATTGAAGGCGTCATTTGGTATCGTATTCCCCTCTGGGCTTGGTTGGGTCTCAGCAAAGCAGATACCAGGGACTGTATAGGGGTTAAATGTAAAAACGGCTCCGGTTCCGTTATTTTAAGAGTTAAAGCTTTCAAATTTGGTGTGCAATACTTTTAAGGCTTTATGACACTGTGGTGAAATTTTGGTGAATTTTGAACATTTCCTTCATACTTTTGCGTATATTCAGTAAAAAAGTGTGTTCAGTTTAAAATTTAAAGAGACAGTAACGGTTTTATTTTAAAACGTTTTTTGTGCTTTGTTACCAAGTTTATGCCTATTAACATGTCTGAACTACCAGATAGACGATGTTCTGTATGTTCGGAAGCCAAGGTTCCTATCCATTTAAATATGTGATAAATGTGACAAACAAAGTAGGGACAATGATACCACTGATAATAATGTTGCCCAAAACGATTCCTCAAGTGAGGGGAGTAAGCATGGTACTGCATCATCCCCTTCTATGTCTACACCAGTCTTGCCCACTCAGGAGGCCCCTAGTACATCTAGTGCGCCAATCCTCCTTACTATGCAACAATTAACGGCTGTAATGGATAATTCTATTAAAAACATTTTAGCCAAAATGCCCACTTATCAGCGAAAGCGCGACTGCTCTGTTTTAGATACTGAAGAGCATGAGGACGCTGATGATAATGGTTCTGACATGCCCTTACACCAGTCTGAAGGGGCTAGGGAGGTTTTGTCTTAGGGAGAAATTTCAGATTCATGAAAAATTTCTCAACAAGCTGAACCTGATGTTATTACATTTAAATTTAAATTGGAACATCTCCGCGCTCTGCTTAAGGAGGTGTTATCTACTCTGGATGATTGTGACAATTTGGTCATTCCAGAGAAATTATGTAAAATGGACAGGTTCCTAGAGGTCCCGGTGCCCCCCAAAGCTTTTCCTATACCCAAGCGGGTGGCGGACATTGTAAATAAAGAATGGGAAAGGCCCGGCATACCCTTTGTCCCTCCCCCTATATTTAAGAAATTATTTCCTATGGTCGACCCCAGGAAGGACTTATGGCAGACAGTCCCCAAGGTCGAGGGGGCGGTTTCTACTCTAAACAAACGCACCACTATCCCTATAGAAGATAGTTGTGCTTTTAAAGATCCTATGGACAAAAAATTAGAGGGTTTGCTTAAAAAGATGTTTGTTCAGCAAGGTTACCTTCTACAACCAATTTCATGCATTGTTCCTGTCACTACAGCAGCGTGTTTCTGGTTCGAGGAACTAGAAAAGTCGCTCAATCAAGCATCCTCTTATGAGGAGGTTATGGGCAGAGTTCAAGCACTTAAGTTGGCTAACTCTTTTACCTTAGACGCCACTTTGCAATTAGCTAGATTAGCGGCGAAAAATTCAGGGTTTGCTATTGTGGCGCGCAGAGCGCTTTGGCTAAAGTCTTGGTCAGCGGATGCGTCCTCCAAGAACAAATTGCTTAACATACCTTTCAAGGGGAAAACGCTGTTTGGCCCTGACTTGAAAGAGATTATTTCAGATATCACTGGGGGTAAGGGCCACGCCCTTCCTCAGGATAGGTCTTTTAAGGCTAAAAATAAACCAAATTTTCGTCCCTTTCGCAGAAACGGACCAGCCTCAAGTTCTACATCCTCTAAGCAAGAGGGTAATACTTCTCAAACCAAGCCAGCCTGGAGGCCAATGCAAGGCTGGAACAAAGGTAAGCAGGCCAAGAAACCTGCCACTGCTATCAAGACAGCATGAGATGTTGGCCCCCGATCCGGGACCGGATCTGGTGGGGGGCAGACTTTCTCTCTTTGCTCAGGCTTGGGCAAGAGATGTTCTGGATCCTTGGGCGCTAGAAATAGTCTCCCAAGGTTATCTTCTGGAATTCAAGGAGCTACCCCCAAGGGGAAGGTTCCACAGGTCTCAATTGTCTTCAGACCACATAAAAAGACAGGCATTCTTACATTGTGTAGAAGACCTGTTAAAAAATGGGAGTGATTCATCCTGTTCCATTAGGAGAACAAGGGATGGGATTCTACTCCAATCTGTTCATAGTTCCCAAAAAAGAGGGAACATTCAGACCAATCTTAGATCTCAAGATCCTAAACAAATTTCTCAAGGTTCCATCGTTCAAAATGGAAACCATTCGGACAATTCTTCCTACCATCCAGGAAGGTCAATTCATGACCACGGTGGATTTAAAGGATGCGTATCTACATATTCCTATCCACAAGGAACATCATCGGTTCCTAAGGTTCGCCTTTCTGGACAAGCATTACCAGTTTGTGGCACTTCCATTCGGATTAGCCACTGCTCCAAGAATTTTCACAAAGGTACTAGGGTCCCTTCTAGCGGTGCTAAGACCAAGGGGCATTGCAGTAGTACCTTACTTGGACGACATACTGATTCAAGCGTCGTCTCTACCACAAGCAAAGGCTCATACGGACATTGTCCTGGCCTTTCTCAGATCTCACGGGTGGAAAGTGAACGTAGAAAAATTCTCTATCTCCGTCAACAAGAGTTCCCTTCTTGGGAACAATAATAGACTCCTTAGAAATGAGGATTTTTCTGACAGAGGCCAGAAAATCAAAACTTCTAAGCTCTTGTCAAGTACTTCATTCTGTTCTTCTTCCTTCCATAGCGCAGTGCATGGAAGTAATAGGTTTGATGGTCGCGGCAATGGACATAGTTCCTTTTGCGCGAATTCATCTAAGACCATTACAACTGTGCATGCTCAGTCAGTGGAATGGGGATTATACAGACTTGTCTCCGACGATACAAGTAGATCAGAGGACCAGAGATTCACTCCGTTGGTGGCTGACCCTGGACAACCTGTCACAAGGGATGAGCTTCCGCAGTCCAGAGTGGGTCATTGTCACGACCGACGCCAGTCTGGTGGGCTGGGGCGCGGTCTGGGAACCCCTGAAAGCTCAGGGTCTTTGGTCTCGGGAAGAATCTCTTCTCCCGATAAATATTCTGGAACTGAGAGCGATATTCAATGCTCTCAAGGCTTGGCCTCAGCTAGCAAAGGCCAAATTCATACGGTTTCAATCAGACAACATGACGACTGTTGCGTATATCAACCATCAGGGGGGAACAAGGAGTTCCCTGGCGATGGAAGAAGTGACCAAAATAATTCAATGGGCGGAGACTCACTCCTGCCACTTGTCTGCAATCCACATCCCAGGAGTGGAAAATTGGGAAGCGGATTTTCTGAGTCGTCAGACATTTCATCCGGGGGAGTGGGAACTCCATCCGGAAATCTTTGCCCAAATAATTCAATTGTGGGGCATTCCAGACATGGATCTGATGGCGTCTCGTCAGAACTTCAAGGTTCCTTGCTACGGGTCCAGATCCAGGGATCCCAAGGCGACTCTAGTGGATGCACTAGTAGCACCTTGGAGCTTCAACCTAGCTTATGTGTTCCCACCGTTTCCTCTCATTCCCAGGCTGGTAGCCAGGATCAAACAGGAGAGGGTATCGGTGATCTTGATAGCTCCTGCGTGGCCAGGCAGGACTTGGTATGCAGATCTGGTGAATATGTCATCGGCTCCACCATGGAAGCTACCTTTGAGACAGGACCTTCTTGTTCAAGGTCCGTTCGAACATCCGAATCTGGCCTCACTCCAACTGACTGCTTGGAGATTGAACGCTTGATTTTATCAAAGCGAGGGTTCTCAGATTCTGTCATTGATACTCTTGTTCAGGCTAGAAAGCCTGTAACTAGAAAAATCTACCATAAAATATGGAAAAAATATATCTGTTGGTGTGAATCTAAAGGATTCCCATGGAACAAGATAAAAATTCCTAAGATTCTATCCTTTCTTCAAGAAGGTTTGGAGAAAGGATTATCTGCAAGTTCTTTGAAGGGACAGATTTCTGCTTTATCTTTTTTACTTCACAAAAAGCTGGCGGCTGTGCCAGATGTTCAAGTTTTTGTTCAGGCTCTGGTTAGAATCAAGCCTGTTTACAAACCTTTGACTCCTCCTTGGAGTCTCAATTTAGTTCTTTCAGTTCTTCAGGGGGTTCCGTTTGAACCCTTACATTCCGTTGATATCAAGTTATTATCTTGGAAAGTTTTGTTTTTGGTTGCAATTTCTTCTGCTAGAAGAGTTTCAGAGTTATCTGCTCTGCAGTGTTCTCCTCCTTATCTGGTGTTCCATGCAGATAAGGTGGTTTTGCGTACTAAACCTGGTTTTCTTCCGAAAGTTGTTTCTAACAAAAATATTAACCAGGAGATAGTCGTGCCTTCTTTGTGTCCGAATCCAGTTTGAAAGAAGGAACGTTTGTTGCACAATTTGGATGTAGTTCGTGCTCTAAAATTCTATTTAGAGGCTACAAAGGATTTCAGACAAACATCTTCCTTGTTTGTTGTTTATTCTGGTAAAAGGAGAGGTCAAAAAGCAACTTCTACCTCTCTCTCTTTTTGGCTTAAAAGCATCATCAGATTGGCTTATGAGACTGCCGGACGGCAGCCTCCTGAAAGAATCACAGCTCATTCCACTAGGGCCGTGGCTTCCACATGGGCCTTCAAGAACGAGGCTTCTGTTGATCAGATATGTAAGACAGCGACTTGGTCTTCACTGCACACTTTTACCAAATTTTACAAATTTGATACTTTTGCTTCTTCTGAGGCTATTTTTGGGAGACAGGTTTTGCAAGCCGTGGTGCCTTCCATCTAGGTGACCTGATTTGCTCCCTCCCATCATCCGTGTCCTAAAGCTTTGGTATTGGTTCCCACAAGTAAGGATGACGCCGTGGACCGGACACACCTATGTTGGAGAAAACAGAATTTATGTTTACCTGATAAATTACTTTCTCCAACGGTGTGTCCGGTCCACGGCCCGCCCTGGTTTTTTAATCAGGTCTGATGATTTATTTCTTCTGTTAAGTGTGATCAGTCCACGGGTCATCATTACTTCTGGGATATTACTCCTCCCCAACAGGAAGTGCAAGAGGATTCACCCAGCAGAGCTGCATATAGCTCCTCCCCTCTACGTCACTCCCAGTCATTCTCTTGCACCCAACGACTAGATAGGATGTGTGAGAGGACTATGGTGATTATACTTAGTTTTATATCTTCAATCAAAAGTTTGTTATTTTAAAATAGCACCGGAGTGTGTTATTATCTCTCTGGCAGAGTTTGAAGAAGAATCTACCAGAGTTTTTGTTATGATTTTAGCCGGAGTAGTTAAGATCATATTGCTTTTTCTCGGCCATCTGAGGAGAGGTAAACTTCAGATCAGGGGACAGCGGGCAGATGAATCTGCATAGAGGTATGTAGCAGTTTTTATTTTCTGACAATGGAATTGATGAGAAAATCCTGCCATACCGATATAATGTCATGTATGTATACTTTACACTTCAGTATTCTGGGGAATGGTACTTCACTAGAATTACACTGTAAGAAATACATAAAGCTGTTTAATAACTAGAGATTATGTTTAACGTTTTTGCTGGAATGTAAAATCGTTTTCATTTGCTGAGGTACTGAGTGAATAAATGTTTGGGCACTATTTTTCCACTTGGCAGTTGCTTAATCTGTTTTCTGACAGTTTCTGTTCTCCCTCACTGCTGTGTGTGAGGGGGAGGGGCCGTTTTTTGGCGCTTTTACTACGCATCAAATATTTCAGTCAGCAACTCGTATTCCCTGCATGATCCGGTTCATCTCTACAGAGCTCAGGGGTCTTCAAAACTTATTTTGAGGGAGGTAATTTCTCTCAGCAGAGCTGTGAGAATTATAGTTTGACTGAGATAAAAAACGTTTATTCTGTAATTTGTTTCCTGCTTTCAGAATTTGTTATCTTTGCTAATGGGATTAAACCTTTGCTAAAGTTGTGTTGTTTACAAGGATTGAGGCTATAACTGTTTCAATTTATTAATTTTCAACTGTCATAGATCTTCTGTGCTTCTTAAAGGCACAGTACGTTTTAATATTATTCTAATTGAATTGTATTTCCAAGTTGCAAGTTTATTTGCTAGTGTGTTAAACATGTCTGATTCAGAGGATGATACCTGTGTCATTTGTTGCAATGCCAAAGTGGAGCCCAATAGAAATTTATGTACTAACTGTATTGATGCTACTTTAAATAAAAGTCAATCTGTACAAATTGAACAAATTTCACCAAACAACGAGGGGAGAGTTATGCCGACTAACTCGCCTCACGTGTCAGTACCTACATCTCCCGCTCAGAGGGAGGTGCGTGATATTGTAGCGCCGAGTACATCTGGGCGGCCATTACAAATCACATTACAGGATATGGCTACTGTTATGACTGAGGTTTTGGCTAAATTACCAGAACTAAGAGGTAAGCGTGATCACTCTGGGGTGAGAACAGAGTGCGCTGATATTATTAGGGCCATGTCAGACACTGCGTCACAGGTGGCAGAACATGAGGACGGAGAACTTCATTCTGTGGGTGACGGTTCTGATCCAAACAGACTGGATTCAGATATTTCAAATTTTAAATTTAAACTGGAAAACCTCCGTGTATTACTAGGGGAGGTGTTAGCGGCTCTGAATGATTGTAACACAGTTGCAATACCAGAGAAAATGTGTAGGTTGGATAAATATTTTGCGGTACCGACGAGTACTGAGGTTTTTCCTATACCTAAGAGACTTACTGAAATTGTTACTAAGGAGTGGGATAGACCCGGTGTGCCGTTCTCACCCCCTCCGATATTTAGAAAAATGTTTCCAATAGACGCCACCACAAGGGACTTATGGCAAACGGTCCCTAAGGTGGAGGGAGCAGTTTCTACCTTAGCTAAGCGTACCACTATCCCGGTGGAGGATAGCTGTGCTTTTTCAGATCCAATGGATAAAAAGTTAGAGGGTTACCTTAAGAAAATGTTTGTTCAACAAGGTTTTATATTGCAACCCCTTGCATGCATTGCGCCGATCACGGCTGCAGCGGCATTCTGGATTGAGTCTCTGGAAGAGAACATTGGTTCAGCTACTCTGGACGACATTACGGACAGGCTTAGAGTCCTTAAACTAGCTAATTCATTCATTTCGGAGGCCGTAGTACATCTTACTAAACTTACGGCGAAGAATTCAGGATTCGCCATTCAGGCACGCAGGGCGCTGTGGCTAAAATCCTGGTCAGCTGATGTTACTTCTAAGTCTAAATTGCTTAATATACCTTTCAAAGGGCAGACCTTATTCGGGCCCGGGTTGAAAGAGATTATCGCTGACATTACAGGAGGTAAAGGCCATGCCCTGCCTCAGGACAAGGCCAAAGCCAAGACTAGACAGTCTAATTTTCGTTCCTTTCGTAATTTCAAAGCAGGAGCAGCATCAACTTCCTCTGCACCAAAACAGGAAGGAGCTGTTGCTCGCTACAGACAAGGCTGGAAACCTAACCAGTCCTGGAACAAGGGCAAGCAGACTAGGAAACCTGCTGCTGCCCCTAAAACAGCATGAATTGAGGGCCCCCGATCCGGGATCGGATCTAGTGGGGGGCAGACTTTCTCTCTTCGCCCAGGCTTGGGCAAGAGATGTTCAGGATCCCTGGGCGCTAGAGATAATATCTCAGGGATACCTTCTGGACTTCAAATACTCTCCTCCAAGAGAGAGATTTCATCTGTCAAGATTGTCAACAATCCAGACAAAGAAAGAGGCGTTTCTACGCTGCGTACAAGAGCTCTTGTTAATGGGAGTAATCCATCCAGTTCCACGATTGGAACAGGGACAGGGGTTTTACTCAAATCTGTTTGTGGTTCCCAAAAAAGAGGGAACTTTCAGACCAATCCTGGACTTAAAGATCCTAAACAAATTCCTAAGAGTTCCATCGTTCAAGATGGAGACTATTCGGACAATTTTACCTATGATCCAAGAGGGTCAGTACATGACCACTGTAGATTTAAAAGATGCTTACCTTCACATACCGATTCACAAAGATCATTATCGGTACCTAAGGTTTGCCTTCCTAGACAGGCATTACCAGTTTGTGGCTCTTCCATTCGGATTGGCTACAGCTCCAAGAATCTTCACAAAGGTTCTGGGTGCTCTTCTGGCGGTACTAAGAGCGCGGGGAATCTCGGTAGCTCCATACCTAGACGACATTCTGATACAAGCTTCAAGCTTTCAAACTGCCAAGTCTCATACAGAGTTAGTGCTGGCATTTCTAAGGTCACATGGATGGAAGGTGAACGAAAAGAAAAGTTCACTCGTTCCACTCACAAGAGTTCCCTTCCTGGGGACTCTTATAGATTCTGTAGAAATGAAGATTTACCTGACAGAGGACAGGCTAACAAGACTTCAAAGTGCTTGCCGCACCCTTCATTCCATTCAACACCCATCAGTGGCTCAATGCATGGAGGTAATCGGCTTAATGGTAGCGGCAATGGACATAGTACCCTTTGCACGCTTACACCTCAGACCACTGCAACTGTGCATGCTAAGTCAGTGGAATGGGGATTACTCAGACTTATCCCCTTCTCTGAATCTGGATCAAGAGACCAGAAATTCTCTTCTATGGTGGCTTTCTCGGCCACACCTGTCCAGGGGGATGCCATTCAGCAGACCAGACTGGACAATTGTAACAACAGACGCCAGCCTTCTAGGTTGGGGTGCCGTCTGGAATTCTCTGAAGGCTCAGGGACAATGGAGTCAGGAGGAGAGTCTCCTGCCAATAAACATTCTGGAATTGAGAGCAGTTCTCAATGCCCTCCTGGCTTGGCCCCAGTTGACAACTCGGGGGTTCATCAGGTTTCAGTCGGACAACATCACGACTGTAGCTTACATCAACCATCAGGGAGGGACAAGAAGCTCCCTAGCTATGATGGAAGTATCAAAGATAATTCGCTGGGCAGAGTCTCACTCTTGCCACCTGTCAGCAATCCACATCCCGGGAGTGGAGAACTGGGAGGCGGATTTCTTAAGTCGTCAGACTTTTCATCCGGGGGAGTGGGAACTTCATCCGGAGGTCTTTGCCCAAATACTTCGACGTTGGGGCAAACCAGAGATAGATCTCATGGCGTCTCGACAGAACGCCAAGCTTCCTCGTTACGGGTCCAGATCCAGGAGCAGTCCTGATAGATGCTCTGACAGCACCTTGGGACTTCAGGATGGCTTATGTGTTTCCACCCTTCCCGTTGCTTCCTCGATTGATTGCCAGAATCAAACAAGAGAGAGCATCAGTGATTCTAATAGCACCTGCGTGGCCACGCAGGACTTGGTATGCAGACCTGGTGGACATGTCATCCTGTCCACCTTGGTCTCTACCTCTGAAACAGGACCTTCTGATACAGGGTCCCTTCAAACATCAAAATCTAACTTCTCTGAAGCTGACTGCTTGGAAATTGAACGCTTGATTTTATCAAGACGTGGGTTTTCTGAGTCAGTTATTGATACCTTAATACAGGCTAGGAAACCTGTTACCAGAAAGATTTACCATAAGATATGGCGTAAATACCTATATTGGTGTGAATCCAAAGGTTACTCTTGGAGTAAGGTTAGGATTCCTAGGATATTGTCTTTTCTACAAGAAGGTTTAGAAAAGGGTTTATCTGCTAGTTCATTAAAGGGACAGATCTCAGCTCTGTCCATTCTGTTACACAAACGTCTGTCAGAAGTTCCTGACGTCCAGGCTTTTTGTCAGGCTTTGGCCAGGATTAAGCCTGTGTTTAAAACTGTTGCTCCACCATGGAGTTTAAACCTTGTTCTTAATGTTTTACAGGGCGTTCCGTTTGAACCCCTTCATTCCATTGATATAAAGTTGTTATCTTGGAAAGTTCTATTTTTAATGGCTATTTCCTCGGCTCGAAGAGTCTCTGAATTATCAGCCTTACATTGTGATTCTCCTTATTTGATTTTTCATTCGGATAAGGTAGTCCTGCGTACTAAACCTGGGTTCTTACCTAAGGTAGTTACTAACAGGAATATCAATCAAGAGATTGTTGTTCCTTCTTTATGCCCAAATCCTTCTTCAAAGAAGGAACGTCTACTGCACAACCTGGATGTAGTCCGTGCTCTAAAATTTTACTTACAGGCAACTAAGGAATTTCGACAAACGTCTTCTCTGTTTGTCATTTACTCTGGGCAGAGGAGAGGTCAAAAAGCTTCCGCTACCTCTCTTTCTTTTTGGCTTCGTAGCATAATTCGTTTAGCTTATGAGACTGCTGGACAGCAGCCTCCTGAAAGAATTACAGCTCATTCTACTAGAGCTGTGGCTTCCACTTGGGCCTTCAAGAATGAGGCCTCTGTTGAACAGATTTGCAAGGCTGCAACTTGGTCTTCGCTTCATACTTTTTCCAAATTTTACAAATTTGACACTTTTGCTTCATCGGAGGCTATTTTTGGGAGAAAGGTTCTTCAGGCAGTGGTTCCTTCTGTATAAAGAGCCTGCCTATCCCTCCCGTCATCCGTGTACTTTTGCTTTGGTATTGGTATCCCAGAAGTAATGATGACCCGTGGACTGATCACACTTAACAGAAGAAAACATAATTTATGCTTACCTGATAAATTCCTTTCTTCTGTAGTGTGATCAGTCCACGGCCCGCCCTGTTTTTAAGGCAGGTAAATATTTTTTAATTTATACTCCAGTCACCACTTCACCCTTGGCTTTTCCTTTCTTGTTGGTCCTTGGTCGAATGACTGGGAGTGACGTAGAGGGGAGGAGCTATATGCAGCTCTGCTGGGTGAATCCTCTTGCACTTCCTGTTGGGGAGGAGTAATATCCCAGAAGTAATGATGACCCGTGGACTGATCACACTACAGAAGAAAGGAATTTATCAGGTAAGCATAAATTATGTTTTTCTCTAACTACAGTCACCACGGTATCATATGATTTCTCCTATGCAAATATTCCTCCTTTACGTCGGTCGAATGACTGGGGAAGGCGGAGCCTAGGAGGGATCATGTGACCAGCTTTGCTGGGCTCTTTGCCATTTCCTGTTGGGGAAGAGAATATCCCACAAGTAAGGATGACGCCGTGGACCGGACACACCGTTGGAGAAAGTAATTTATCAGGTAAACATAAATTCTGTTTTATCAGGTAAGTTCTTACATAAATTATGTTTTTTCCGCTTCATTGAAGACCTCGCCGGATGGAAGAAGACTTCTCTGCCGCTTGATTGGACATCGCCCGGATCGGATGAAGAGTTCTGCCCGGCTGGGTGAATACAAGGTAGGGAGATCTTCAGGGGGGGTAGTGTTAGGTTTATGTAAGGGGGGGTTTGGGTGGGTTTAGAATAGGGGTATGTGGGTGGTGGGTTGTAATGTTGGGGGGTGGTATTGTGTTTATCTTTACAGGCAAAAGAGCAGTTTTCTTTGGGGCATGCCCCGCTAAAGGCCCTTTTAAGGGCTGCTAAGGTAAAAGAGCTTTGAACTTTTTTAATTTACAATAGGGCAGGGAAATTTTTTTTATTTTGGGGGGCTTTATTATTTTATTAGGGGGCTTAGAATAGGTGTAATTAGCTTTAAAATCTTGTAATATTTTTTTTATTTTTTGTAATTTAGTGTTTTTTTTTGGTAATTTAGTTTAGTTTAATTTTATTGTATTTTAGTTTAGAAATTTGTAGTTTATTTAATTTATTGATAGTGTAGGTGTATTTGTAACTTAGGTTAGGATTTATTTTACAGGTAAATTTAGTAATTATTTTAACTAGGTAGCTATTAAATAGTAAATAACTATTTAATAGCTATTGTACCTAGTTAAAATAAATACAAAGTTGCCTGTAAAATAAATATAAACCCTAAAATCGCTACAATGTAATTATTAATTATGTTTTAGCTATCTTAGGGTTTATTTTATAGTTAAGTATTTAGATTTAAATAGGAATATTGTAATTAATAAGATTTTATTTTAATAAGAATTTAGTTAGGGATGTTAGAGTTAGATAGGGTTATTATACTATTTATAATAACGATATTAACTATATTAACCCTAATATACAGGGAGTGCAGAATTATTAGGCAAATTAGTATTTTGACCACATCATCCTCTTTATGCATGGTGTCTTACTCCAAGCTGTATAGGCTCGAAAGCCTACTACCAATTAAGCATATTAGGTGATGTGCATCTCTGTAATGAGAAGGGGTGTGGTCTAATGACATCAACACCCTATATCAGGTGTGCATAATTATTAGGCAACTTCCTTTCCTTTGGCAAAATGGGTCAAAAGAAGGACTTGACAGGCTCAGAAAAGTCAAAAATAGTGAGATATCTGAAGCGTGATCATCGAACAATCAAGCGTTTCATTCAAAATAGTCAACAGGGTCGCAAGAAGCGTGTGAAAAAACCAAGGCGCAAAATAACTGCCCATGAACTGAGAAAAGTCAAGCGTGCAGCTGCCAAGATGCCACTTGCCACCAGTTTGGCTATATTTCAGAGCTGCAACATCACTGGAGTGCCCAAAAGCACAAGGTGTGCAATACTCAGAGACATGGCCAAGGTAAGAAAGGCTGAAAGACGACCACCACTGAACAAGACACACAAGCTGAAACGTCAAGACTGGGCCAAGAAGTATCTCAAGACTGATTTTTCTAAGGTTTTATGGACTGATGAAATGAGAGTGAGTCTTGATGGGCCAGATGGATGGGCCCGTGGCTGGATTGGTAAAGGGCAGAGAGCTCCAGTCCGACTCAGACGCCAGCAAGGTGGAGGTGGAGTACTGGTTTGGGCTGGTATCATCAAAGATGAGCTTGTGGGGCCTTTTCGGGTTGAGGATGGAGTCAAGCTCAACTCCCAGTCCTACTGCCAGTTTCTGGAAGACACCTTCTTCAAGCAGTGGTACAGGAAGAAGTCTGCATCCTTCAAGAAAAACATGATTTTCATGCAGGACAATGCTCCATCACACGCGTCCAAGTACTCCACAGCGTGGCTGGCAAGAAAGGGTATAAAAGAAGAAAATCTAATGACATGGCCTCCTTGTTCACCTGATCTGAACCCCATTGAGAACCTGTGGTCCATCATCAAATGTGAGATTTACAAGGAGGGAAAACAGTACACCTCTCTGAACAGTGTCTGGGAGGCTGTGGTTGCTGCTGCACGCAATGTTGATGGTGAACAGATCAAAACACTGACAGAATCCATGGATGGCAGGCTTTTGAGTGTCCTTGCAAAGAAAGGTGGCTATATTGGTCACTGATTTGTTTTTGTTTTTGTTTTGTTTTTGAATGTCAGAAATGTATATTTGTGAATGTTGAGATGTTATATTGGTTTCACTGGTAAAAATAAATAATTGAAATGGGTATATATTTGTTTTTTGTTAAGTTGCCTAATAATTATGCACAGTAAGTCACCTGCACACACAGATATCCCCCTAAAATAGCTATAACTAAAAACAAACTAAAAACTACTTCCAAAACTATTCAGCTTTGATATTAATGAGTTTTTTGGGTTCATTGAGAACATGGTGGTTGTTCAATAATAAAATCCTCAAAAATACAACTTGCCTAATAATTCTGCACTCCCTGTAATTAGGGTTAATATAGTAGGGGGATTACATTAGGGGTTAATATTTTTAAAATAGATGGTGGCGGGTAGGAGCTCACTTTAGGGGGTAGGTAAGGTAGATGGTGGCGGGGTAGCTAAGGTAGATGGCGGCGGGGTAGATGGGGTAGCTAAGGTAGATGGCGGCGGTTTAGGGGTTAATAACTTTATTAGGTAGCGGAGGGGTCCAGGAGCGGCGGTTTAGGGGTTAAACATTTTTTCTCCAACATTGGTTTGTCCGGTCCACGGCGTCATCCTTACTTGTGGGATATTCTCTTCCCCAACAGGAAATGGCGAAGAGTCCCAGCAAAGCTGGTCACATGATCCCTCCTAGGCTCCGCTCACCCCAGTCATTCTCTTTGCCGTTGCACAGGCAACATCTCCACGGAGATGGTTAAGAGTTTTTTTTGGTGTTTAAATGTAGTTTTTATTCTTCTATCAAGTGTTTGTTATTTTAAAATAGTGCTGGTATGTACTATTTACTCTGAAACAGAAAAGGATGAAGATTTCTGTTTGTAAGAGGAAGATGATTTTAGCAGACAGTAACTAAAATCGATTGCTGTTTCCACACAGGACTGTTGAGATGAAGTAACTTCAGTTGGGGGAAACAGTTAGCAGACTTTTCTGCTTAAGGCATGACTAGCCATATTTCTAACAAGACCATGTAATGCTGGAAGGCTGTCATTTCCCCTCATGGGGACCGGTAAGCCATTTTCTTAGTCAAACATGAAAGAATAAAGGGCTTAAAAAAGGGCTTAAAAACTGGTAGACATTTTTATGGGCTAAAACGATTGCTTTATTGGGGCATATTATGCAGATTCTAGCTAATAATTGGCATTATAATCTTGGGGAACGTTTAAAAAAACGGCAGGCACTGTGTTGGACACCTTTTTTAGTCTGGGGGCCTTTCTAGTTATATAGCTGGGACTGTATAGGGGTTAAATTTAAAAACGGCTCCGGTTCCGTTATTTTAAGGGTTAAAGCTCTGAAATTTGGTGTGCAATACTTTTAATGCTTTAAGACACTGTGGTGAAATTTTGGTAATGTTTGAACAATTCCTTCATACTTTTTCACATATTCAGTAATAAAGTGTTTTCAGTTTGAAATTTAAAGAGACAGTAACGGTTTTATTTTAAAACGTTTTTTGTGCTTTGTTGACAAGTTTAAGCCTGTTTAACATGTCTGTACCTTCAGATAAGCTATGTTCTATATGTATGAAAGCCAATGTGTCTCCCCATTTAAATTTATGTGATAATTGTGCCATAGTGTCCAAACAAAGTAAGGACAGTAATGCCACAGATAATGATATTGCCCAAGATGATTCCTCAAATGAGGGGAGTAAACATGATACTACATCATCCCCTATTGTGTCTACACCAGTTTTGCCCACACAGGAGGCCCCTAGTACATCTAGTGCGCCAATACTTATTACCATGCAACAATTAACGGCTGTAATGGATAACTCCATAGCAAATCTTTTATCCAAAATGCCTACTTATCAGAGAAAGTGCGATTGCTCTGTTTTAAACACTGAAGAGCAAGAGGGCGCTGATGATAACTGTTACGACATACCCTCACACCAATCTCAAGGGGCCATGAGGGAGGTTTTGTCTGATGGAGAAATCTCAGATTCAGGAAAAATTTCTCATCAAGCTGAACCTGATGTTGTGACATTTAAATTTAAATTAGAACATCTCCGCGCACTGCTTAAGGAGGTGTTATCTACTCTGGATGATTGTGACAATTTGGTCATTCCAGAGAAATAATGTAAGATGGACAAGTTCCTAGAGGTTCCGGTGCCCCCCGACGCTTTTCCTATACCCAAGCGGGTGGCGGACATAGTAAATAAAGAGTGGGAAAAGCCCGGCATACCTTTTGTTCCCCCCCTATATTTAAGAAATTATTTCCTATAGTCGACCCCAGAAAGGACTTATGGCAGACAGTCCCCAAGGTCGAGGGGGCGGTTTCTACTCTAAACAAACGCACTACTATTCCTATCGAAGATAGTTGTGCTTTCAAAGATCCTATGGATAAAAAATTAGAGGGTTTGCTTAAAAAGATTTTTGTACAGCAGGGTTACCTTCTACAACCAATTTCATGCATTGTTCCTGTCACTACGGCAGCGTGTTTCTGGTTCGAGGAACTAGAAAAGTCGCTCAGTAGAGAATCTTCATATGAGGAGGTTATGGACAGAGTTCACGCACTTAAATTGATTAACTCTTTTGTTTTGGATGCCGCTTTGCAATTAGCTAGATTAGCGGCAAAAAATTCAGGGTTTGCTATCGTGGCGCGCAGAGCGCTTTGGCTAAAGTCTTGGTCAGCGGATGTCTTCCAAGACAAAATTGCTTAACATTCCTTTCAAAGGTAAAACATTATTTGGACCAGATTTGAAAGAGATTATTTCAGACATCACTGGGGGAAAGGGCCACGCCCTCCCACAGGATAGGTCTTTTAGGCTAAAAATAAGCCTAATTTCTCCAACATAGGTGTGTCCGGTCCACGGCGTCATCCTTACTTGTGGGATATTCTCCTCCCCAACAGGAAATGGCAAAGAGCCCAGCAAAGCTGGTCACATGATCCCTCCTAGGCTCCGCCTACCCCAGTCATTCTCTTTGCCGTTGTACAGGCAACATCTCCACGGAGATGGCTTAGAGTTTTTTAGTGTTTAACTGTAGTTTTTATTATTCAATCAAGAGTTTGTTATTTTAAAATAGTGCTGGTATGTACTATTTACTCAGAAACAGAAAAGAGATGAAGATTTCTGTTTGTATGAGGAAAATGATTTTAGCACCGTAACTAAAATCCATGGCTGTTCCACACAGGACTGTTGAGAGCAATTAACTTCAGTTGGGGGAACAGTGTGCAGTCTCTTACTGCTTGAGGTATGACACATTCTAACAAGACGATGTAATGCTGGAAGCTGTCATTTTCCCTATGGGATCCGGTAAGCCATGTTTATTAAGATAGTAAATAAGGGCTTCACAAGGGCTTATTAAGACTGTAGACTTTTTCTGGGCTAAATCGATTCATTATTAACACATATTTAGCCTTGAGGAATCATTTATTCTGGGTATTTTGATATGATTATATCGGCAGGCACTGTTTTCTCCAACATAGGTGTGTCCGGTCCACGGCGTCATCCTTACTTGTGGGATATTCTCTTCCCCAACAGGAAATGGCAAAGAGCCCAGCAAAGCTGGTCACATGATCCCTCCTAGGCTCCGCCTACCCCAGTCATTCTCTTTGCCGTTGTACAGGCAACATCTCCACGGAGATGGCTTAGAGTTTTGTTTTTAGTTGCAATTTCTTCTGCTAGAAGAGTTTCAGAATTATCTGCTCTGCAGTGTTCCCCTCCTTATCTGGTGTTCCATGCAGATAAGGTGGTTTTACGTACTAAACCTGGTTTTCTTCCGAAAGTTGTTTCTAACAAAAACATTAACCAGGAGATTATCGTGCCTTCTCTGTGTCCGAAACCAGTTTCAAAGAAGGAACGTTTGTTGCACAATTTGGATGTTGTTCGCGCTCTAAAATTCTATTTAGATGCTACAAAGGATTTTAGACAAACATCTTCCTTGTTTGTTGTTTATTCAGGTAAAAGGAGAGGTCAAAAAGCAACTTCTACCTCTCTCTCTTTTTGGATTAAAAGCATCATCAGATTGGCTTACGAGACTGCCGGACGGCAGCCTCCCGAAAGAATCACAGCTCATTCCACTAGGGCTGTGGCTTCCACATGGGCCTTCAAGAACGAGGCTTCTGTTGATCAGATATGTAGGGCAGCGACTTGGTCTTCACTGCACACTTTTACCAAATTTTACAAGTTTGATACTTTTGCTTCTTCTGAGGCTATTTTTGGGAGAAAGGTTTTGCAAGCCGTGGTGCCTTCCATTTAGGTGACCTGATTTGCTCCCTCCCTTCATCCGTGTCCTAAAGCTTTGGTATTGGTTCCCACAAGTAAGGATGACGCCGTGGACCGGACACACCTATGTTGGAGAAAACAGAATTTATGTTTACCTGATAAATTTCTTTCTCCAACGGTGTGTCCGGTCCACGGCCCGCCCTGGTTTTTTTTAATCAGGTCTGATAATTTATTTTCTTTAACTACAGTCACCACGGTACCATATGGTTTCTCCTATGCTAATATTCCTCCTTAACGTCGGTCGAATGACTGGGGTAGGCGGAGCCTAGGAGGGATCATGTGACCAGCTTTGCTGGGCTCTTTGCCATTTCCTGTTGGGGAAGAGAATATCCCACAAGTAAGGATGACGCCGTGGACCGGACACACCGTTGGAGAAAGAAATTTATCAGGTAAACATAAATTCTGTTTTTGACACCTTATTCTTTAGGGGCTTTCCCTAATCATAGTCAGAGCCTCATTTTCGCGCCGGTATGGCGCACTTGTTTTTGAGGACAGCATGGCATGCAGCTGCATGTGTGTGGAGCTCTGATACATAGAAAAGTCTTTCTGAAGGCATCATTTGGTATCGTATTCCCCTTTGGGCTTGGTTGGGTCTCAGCAAAGCAGATTCCAGGGACTGTAAAGGGGTTAAATATAAAAACGGCTCCGGTTCCGTTATTTTAAGGGTTAAAGCTTCCAAATTTGGTGTGCAATACTTTTAAGGCTTTAAGACACTGTGGTGAAATTTTGGTGAATTTTGAACAATTCCTTCATACTTTTTCGCAATTGCAGTAATAAAGTGTGTTTAGTTTAAAATTTAAAGTGACAGTAACGGTTTTATTTTAAAACGTTTTTTGTGCTTTGTTATCAAGTTTATGCCTGTTTACAATGTCTGAACTACCAGATAGATTGTGTTCTGACTGTGGGGAAACCAAGGTTCCTTCTCATTTAACTATATGTATTTTATGTCATAAAAAAATTTAGTAAAAATGATGCCCAAGATGATTCCTCAAGTGAGGGGAGTAAGCATGGTACTGCATCATCCCCTCCTTCGTCTACACCAGTCTTGCCCATACAGGAGGCCCCTAGTACATCTAGTGCGCCAATACTCCTTACTATGCAACATTTAACGGCTGTAATGGATAATTCTATCAAAAACATTTTAGCCAATATGCCCACTTATCAGTGAAAGCGCGACTGCTCTGTTTTAGAAAATTCTGTAGAGCATGAGAACGCTGATGATATGGTTTCTGAAGGGCCCCTACACCAGTCTGAGGGGGCCAGGGAGGTTTTGTCTGAGGGAGAAATTTTCAGATTCAGGAAACATTTCTCAATAAGCTGAACCTGATGTGATTACTTTTAAATTTAAGTTGGAACATCTCCGCGCTCTGCTTAAGGAGGTGTTATCCAATTTGGATGATTGTGATTATCTGGTCATTCCAGAACCACTATGTAAAATGGAAAAGTTCTTAGAGGCCCCGGGGCCCCCCGAAGCTTTTCCTATATCCAAGCGGGTGGCGTACATTGTTAGTAAGAATGGGACAGGCCCGGTATACCTTTAGTACCTCCCCCCATATTTATAAAATTGTTTTCCCATAGTCGACCCCAGAAAGGACTGATGGCAGACAGTCCCCAAGGTCGAGGGGGCGGTTTCTACTCTACACAAGCGCGCCACTATACCCATAGAGGATAGTTGTGCTTTCCAAGATCCTATGGATAAAAAATTAGAAGGTCTGCTAAAGATGTTTGTTCAGCAAGGTTCCCTTCTACAACCAATTGCATGCATTGTCCCTGTCACTGCAGCCGCGTGTTTCTAGTTTGATGAGCTAGGAAAGGCGATTATTAGTAATTCTTCTTCTTATGAGGAGATTATGGACAGAATTCGTGCTCTTAAATTGGCTAATTCTTTCACCCTAGACGCCACCTTGCAATTGGCTAGGTTAGCGGCGAAAAAATTCTGGGTTTGCTATTGTGGCGCAGAGCGCTTTGGTTAAAATCTTGGGCAGCGGATGCGTCTTCCAAGAACAAATTGCTTGACATTCCTTTCAAGGGGAAAACACTCTTTGGCCCTGACTTGAAAGAGATTATCTCTGATATCACTGGGGGCAAGGGCCACGCCCTTCCTCAGGATAGGTCTTTTCAAGACCAAAAATAAACCTAAGTTTCGTCCCTTTCGCAGAAACGGATCAGCCCCAAGGGCTACGTCCTCTAAGCAGGAAGGTAATACTTCTCAAGCCAATCCAGCCTGGAGACCTATGCAAGGCTGGAACAAAGGAAAGCAGGCCAGGAAACCTGCCACTGCTACCAAGACAGCATGAAATGCGGGCCCCCGATCCGGGACCGGATCTGGTGGGGGGCAGACTCTCTCTCTTCGCTCAGGCTGGGGCAAGAGATGTTCTGGATCCTTGGGCGCTAGAAATAGTCTCCCAAGGTTATTCTCTGGAGTTCAAGGGGCTTCCTCCAAGGGGGAGGTTCCACAGGTCTCAGTTGTCTTCAGATCACATAAGAAGACAGGCATTCTTACATTGGGTAGAAGACCGGCTAAAAATGGGAGTGATTCATCCTGTTCCATTAGGAGAACAAGGGATGGGGTTCTACTCCAATCTGTTCATAGTTCCCAAAAAAGAGGGAACGTTCAGACCAATCTTAGATCTCAAGATCTTGAACAAGTTTCTCAAGGTTCCATCGTTCAAGATGGAAACCATTCGAACACTCCTTCCTTCCATCCAGGAAGGTCAATTCATGACCAAGGTGGATTTCAAGGATGCGTATCTACATATTCCTATCCACAAGGAACATCATCGGTTCCTAAGGTTTGAATTCCTGGACAAGCATTTCCAGTTCGTGGCGTTTTCTTTCGGATTAGCCACTGCTCCTAGGATTTTCTCATAGGTACTAGGGTCCCTTCTGGCGGTGCTAAGACCAAGGGGCATTGCTGTAGTACCTTACTTGGACGACATTCTGATTCGAGCGTCGTCCCTTCCTCAAGTAAAGGCTCACACGGACATTGTCCTGGCCTTTCTCAGATCTCACGGATGGAAAGTGAACGTGGAAAAGAGTTCTCTATCTCCGTCAACGAGGGTTCCCTTCTTGGGAACTATAATAGACTCCTTAGAAATGAGGATTTTTCTGACAGAAGCCAGAAAAACAAAACTTCTAGATTCTTAGCGGATACTTCATTCCGTTCCTCTTCCTTCCATAGCGCAGTGCATGGAAGTGATAGGTTTGATGGTAGCGGCAATGGACATAGTTCCTTTTGTGCGCATTCATCTAAGACCATTACAACTGTTCATGCTCAGTCAGTGGAATGGGGACTATTCAGACTTGTCTCCGAAGATACAAGTAAATCAGAGGACCAGAGACTCATTCCGTTGGTGGCTGTCCCTGGACAACCTGTCACAAGGGATGACCTTCCGCAGACCAGAGTGGGTCATTGTCACGACCGACGCCAGTCTGATGGGCTGGGGCGCGGTCTGGGGATCCCTGAAAGCTCAGGGTCTTTGGTCTCGGGTAGAATCTCTTCTACCGATAAATATTCTGGAACTGAGAGCGATATTCAATGCTCTCAAAGCTTGGCCTCAGCTAGCGAGGGCCAAGTTCATACATCAACCATCAGGGGGGAACAAGGAGTTCCCTAGCGATGGAAGAAGTGACCAAAATCATTCTATGGGCGGAGTCTCACTCCTGCCACCTGTCTGCTATCCACATTCCAGGAGTGGAAAATTGGGAAGCGGATTTTCTGAGTCGTCAGACATTGCATCCGGGGGAGTGGGAACTCCATCCGGAAATCTTTGCCCAAGTCACTCAACTGTGGGGCATTCCAGACATGGATCTGATGGCCTCTCGTCAGAACTTCAGAGTTCCTTACTACGGGTACAGATCCAGGGATCCCAAGGCGGCTCTAGTGGATGCACTAGTAGCACCTTGGACCTTCAAACTAGCTTATGTGTTCCCGCCGTTTCCTCTCATCCCCAGGCTGGTAGCCAGGATCAATCAGGAGAGGGCGTCGGTGATTTTGATAGCTCCTGCGTGGCCACGCAGGACTTGGTATGCAGATCTGGTGAATATGTCATCGGCTCCACCATGGAAGCTACCTTTGAGACGAGACCTTCTTGTTCTAGGTCCGTTCGACCCACTCCAGCTGACTGCTTGGAGATTGAACGCTTGATCTTATCAAAGCGAGGGTTCTCAGATTCTGTTATTAATACTCTTGTTCAGGCCTGAAAGCCTGTAACCAGAAAAATTACCACATAATTTGGTATATCTGTTGGTGTGAATCTGCAGGATTCCCTTGGGACAAGGTTAAGATTCCTAAGAGTCTATCCTTCGAGAAGGATTGGAAAAAGGATTATCTGCAAGTTCCTTGATGGGACAGATTTCTGCCTTGTCTGTGTTACTTCACAAAAAGCTGGCAGCTGTGCCAGATGTTCTAGCCTTTGTTCAGGCTCTGGTTAGAATCAAGCCTGTTTACAAAATTTTGACTCCTCCTTGGAGTCTCAACCTAGTTCTTTCAGTTCTTTAGGGGGTTCCGTTTGAACCCTTACATTCCGTTGATATTAAGTTATTATCTTGGAAAGTTTTGTTTTTGGTTGCAATTTCTTCTGCTAGAAGAGTTTCAGAATTTTCTGCTCTGCAGTGTTCTTCTCCTTATCTGGTGTTCCATGCAGATAAGGTGGTTTTGCGTACTAAACCTGGTTTTCTTCCAAAAGTTGTTTCTAACAAAAACATTAACCAGGAGATAGTTGTGCCTTCTTTGTGTCCTAATCCAGTTTCAAAGAAGGAACGTTTGTTGCACAACTTGGATGTAGTTCGTGCTCTCAAATTTTACTTAGCAGCTACTAAGGATTCAGACAAACTTTGTCTTTGTTTGTTGTTTATTCTGGTAAACGGAGAGGTCAAAAAGCAACTTCTACCTCTCTCTCCTTCTGGATTAAAAGCATTATCCGATTGGCTTATGAGACTGCCGGACGGCAGCCTCCTGAAAGGATCACAGCTCACTCCACTAGGGCTGTGGCTTCCACATGGGCCTTCAAGAACGAGGCTTCTGTTGATCAGATATGTAAGGCAGTGACTTGGTCTTCACTGCACACTTTTTCTAAATTTTACAAATTTGATACTTTTGCTTCTTCTGAGGCTATTTTTGGGAGAAAGGTTTTGCAAGCCGTGGTGCCTTCCATTTAGGTGACCTGATTTGCTCCCTCCCTTCATCCGTGTCCTAAAGCTTTGGTATTGGTTCCCACAAGTAAGGATGACGCCGTGGACCGGACACACCTATGTTGGAGAAAACAGAATTTATGTTTACCTGATAAATTACTTTCTCCAACGGTGTGTCCGGTCCACGGCCCGCCCTGGTTTTTTTTCATCAGGTCTGATAATTTATTTTCTTTAACTACAGTCACCACGGTAACATATGGTTTCTCCTATGCAAATATTCCTCCTTAACGTCGGTCGAATGACTGGGGTAGGCGGAGCCTAGGAGGGATCATGTGACCAGCTTTGCTGGGCTCTTTGCCATTTCCTGTTGGGGAGGAGAATATCCCACAAGTAAGGATGACGCCGTGGACCGGACACACCGTTGGAGAAAGTAATTTATCAGGTAAACATAAATTCTGTTTTTTGTCCCTTTCGCAGAAACGGACCAGCCTCTAATTCTGCATCCTCTAAGCAAGAGGGTAATGCCTCACAGCCCAAACCAGCCTGGAAACCAATGCAAGGCTGGAACAAGGGTAAGCAGGCCAAGAAGCCTACCACTGCTACCAAAACAGCATGAAGGGATAGCCCCCGATCCGGGACCGGATCTAGTGGGGGGCAGACTCTCTCTCTTTGCTCAGGCTTGGGCAAGAGATGTTCAGGATCCTTGGGCGCTAGAAATAGTTTCTCAAGGTTATCTCCTGGAATTCAAGGAACTACCCCCAAGGGGAAGGTTCCACAGATCTCACTTATCCTCAAACCAAATAAAGAGACAGGCATTCTTACATTGTGTAAAAGACCTGTTAAAGATGGGAGTGATACATCCAGTTCCAATAAGAGAACAAGGAATGGGATTTTATTCCAATCTGTTCGTAGTTCCCAAAAAAGAGGGAACATTCAGACCAATTTTGGATCTGAAGATCCTAAACAAATTTCTCAGGGTACCATCGTTCAAAATGGAAACTATTCGAACGATCCTACCCACCATCCAGGAAAGTCAATTTATGACTACTGTGGACTTAAAGGATGCGTACCTACATATTCCTATCCACAAGGAACATCATCAGTTCCTAAGGTTCGCTTTTCTGGACAAGCATTACCAGTTTGTGGCACTTCCATTTGGATTAGCCACTGCTCCAAGGATTTTCACAAAGGTACTAGGGTCCCTTCTAGCGGTTCTAAGACCAAGGGGTATTGCAGTAGTACCTTACTTGGACGACATCCTAATTCAAGCGTCGTCCCTGTCAAAAGCAAAGGCTCATACGGACATCGTCCTAGCCTTTCTCAGATCTCACGGATGGAAGGTGAACAAAGAAAAAAGTTCTCTGTCCCCGTCAACAAGAGTTCCCTTCTTGGGAACAATAATAGATTCCTTAGAAATGAGGTTTTTTCTGACAGAGGTCAGAAAATCAAAACTTCTAAGCTCTTGTCAAGTATTTCATTCTGTTCCTCGTCCTTCCATAGCGCAGTGCATGGAAGTAATAGGATTGATGGTTGCAACAATGGACATAGTTCCTTTTGCACAAATTCATCTAAGACCATTACTACTGTGCATGCTCAGACAGTGGAATGGGGATTATACAGACTTGTCTCCGATGATTCAAGTAGACCAAAAGACCAGAGATTCACTTCGTTGGTGGCTGACCCTGGACAATCTGTCACAGGGAATGAGCTTCCGCAGGCCAGAGTGGGTCATTGTCACGACCGACGCCAGTCTAGTGGGCTGGGGTGCGGTCTGGGAATCCCTGAAAGCTCAGGGTCTATGGTCTCGGGAAGAGTCTCTTCTCCCGATAAACATTCTGGAACTGAGAGCGATATTCAATGCTCTCAGAGCTTGGCCTCAACTAGCAAAGGCCAAATTCATAAGGTTCCAATCAGACAACATGACGACTGTTGCTTATATCAATCATCAAGGGGGAACAAAGAGTTCCCTGGCGATGAAAGAAGTGACCAAAATAATTCAATGGGCGGAGGATCACTCCTGCCACTTGTCTGCGATCCACATCCCAGGAGTGGAAAATTGGGAAGCGGATTTTCTGAGTCGTCAGACATTTCATCCGGGGGAGTGGGAACTCCATCCGGAAATCTTTGCCCAAATAACTCAATTATGGGGCATTCCAGACATGGATCTGATGGCGTCTCGTCAGAACTTCAAGGTTCCTTGCTACGGGTCCAGATCCAGGGATCCCAAGGCAACTCTAGTAGATGCACTAGTAGCACCTTGGATTTTCAACCTAGCTTACGTATTCCCACCGTTTCCTCTCATTCCCAGGCTGGTAGCCAGGATCAATCATTAGAGGGCCTCGGTGATCTTGATAGCTCCTGCGTGGCCACGCAGGACTTGGTATGCAGACCTGGTGAATATGTCATCGGCTCCACCATGGAAGCTACCTTTGAGACGAGACCTTCTTGTTCAAGGTCCGTTCGAACACCCGAATCTGGTCTCCCTCCAACTGACGGCTTGGAGATTGAACGCTTGATTCTATCAAAGCGTGGGTTTTCAGATTCGGTGATAGATACTCTGGTTCAGGCCAGAGAACATGTAACTAGAAAAATTTACCATAAAATATGGAAAAAATATATCTGTTGGTGTGAATCCAAAGGATTCCCATGGAATAAGATAAAAATTCCTAAGATTCTCTCCTTTCTTCAAGAAGGTTTGGAGAAAGGTTTATCTGCAAGTTCTCTAAAGGGACAGATCTCTGCTTTATCTCTTACTACACAGAAGACTGGAAGCTGTGCCAGATGTTCAAGCATTTGTTCAGGCTCTGGTTAGGATCAAGCCTGTTTACAGACCTTTGACTCCTCCCTGGAGTCTAAATCTAGTTCTTTCAGTTCTTCAAGGGGTTCCGTTTGAACCCTTACATTCCGTAGATATTAAGTTACTATCTTGGAAAGTTTTGTTTTTGGTTGCAATTTCTTCTGCTAGAAGAGTTTCAGAGTTATCTGCTCTGCAGTGTTCTCCTCCTTATCTGGTGTTCCATGCAGATAAGGTGGTTTTGCGTACTAAGCCTGGTTTTCTTCCTAAAGTTGTTTCTAACAAAAATATTAACCAGGAGATAGTTGTACCTTCTTTGTGTCCGAATCCAGTTTCAAAGAAGGAACGTTTGTTACACAATTTGGACGTTGTCCGTGCTCTAAAATTCTATTTAGAGGCTACTAAAGATTTCAGACAAACATCTTCCTTGTTTGTTGTTTATTCTGGTAAAAGGAGAGGTCAAAAAGCGACTTCTACCTCTCTTTCCTTTTGGCTTAAAAGCATTATCCGTTTGGCTTATGAGACTGCCGGACGGCAGCCTCCTTAGAGAATCACAGCTCACTCCACTAGGGCTGTGGCTTCCACATGGGCCTTCAAGAACGAGGCTTCTGTTGACCAGATATGTAAGGCAGCGACTTGGTCTTCACTGCACACTTTTGCCAAATTTTACAAATTTGATACTTTTGCTTCTTCGGAGGCTATTTTTGGGAGAAAGGTTTTGCAAGCTGTGGTGCCTTCCGTTTAGGTGACCTGATTTGCTCCCTCCCTTCATCCGTGTCCTAAAGCTTTGGTATTGGTTCCCACAAGTAAGGATGACGCCGTGGACTGGACACACCAATGTTGGAGAAAACAGAATTTATGCTTACCTGATAAATTACTTTCTCCAACGGTGTGTCCGGTCCACGGCCCGCCCTGGTTTTTTAATCAGGTCTGATGAATTATTTTCTCTAACTACAGTCACCACGGTATCATATGGTTTCTCCTATATATATTTCCTCCTGTCCGTCGGTCGAATGACTGGGGTGGGCGGAGCCTAGGAGGGATCATGTGACCAGCTTTGCTGGGACTCTTTGCCATTTCCTGTTGGGGAAGAGAATATCCCACAAGTAAGGATGACGCCGTGGACCGGACACACCGTTGGAGAAAGTAATTTATCAGGTAAGCATAAATTCTGTTATTAGCGATTGCGGCGGGGGATCGCGGACCTCGGTTGACGGGTAGATAGACATTGCGCATGCGTTAGGTGTTCGGAATTGTTTGCGCATGCGCTACATGTGAACGAGCATGTATTGTCGATGACGATTTGTTAGGGAACGCATGCACAGTTTGATCGCGTTACGTGTGCAAAAAGGGGCTGGACGCCACGGGGTATGAGCTATAATTTAAGGGCAATGTCAATCAAATTACATTCGAGGGACAAGATGGCGGGCGGAGGAAGAAAGTAAGCAAAGTAGGGTTATAAATCCTTCGATTATGGTTTTAGTCTTAAATTATAAAAATGATGAATTAAACTAACGTTTATTTTAGGTAATTAACAAGATGAGGAAGAGTGGTGAACGTGACTTGACATTCACTTTAAAAGAATAACAAAATTATATACCAGTAAGAAACAGTATGGACATGAAAGTGATCACTATGGTACACTGAAACCTAATTATAATTTCAGTTCTCATATTGATGATTAACTTTGCATAGAATTTATAATTTAAAAGAATAACAAAATTATATACCAGTAAGAAACAGTATGGACATGAAAGTGATCACTATGGTACACTGAAACCTAATTATAATTTCAGTTCTCATATTGATGATTAACTTTGCATAGAATTTATAATTTAAAAGAATAACAAAATTATATACCAGTAAGAAACAGTATGGACATGAAAGTGATCACTATGGTACACTGAAACCTAATTATAATTTCAGTTCTCATATTGATGATTAACTTTGCATAGAATTTATAATTTAAAAGAATAACAATTTTATAAACTTACATGTCCTTAAAAGGCTCCTAATAGATTGGTAATATAGTGGTTCTCGACGTTTAACATCACTGTATCGTCTCAAACATTGACGCCTGGTCCTTTTTTTTTTTTTTTTTTTTTTAAGAATATCTTTTTATTGAAGTCAAAAACCAGTACAGAGTATAAGGTATGTCACAAAACATTCACAAAACAATATGTACAGAGCATAATTAGGAGACAATGTATTCTAGTATCACAAACATTTCCGTACAATATGGGTCATCACATAAAGAGACTTCAGTTTTGTTTTAGAGTATAACAGATGTAGTATAAGCAAAAATGATCCTCTCCTAGCTATATACAAAGACAAGTAAGGTAGCTAATCAGATGAGGGTAAAACTAGGGAGGGGGTGACTCTATAGTTATATGGGGAAGAGGGATGCATCGGGCAAGAGCCGCTCAAAATGTAATAGGGGGAAAGGGGGGGGTGGAGGGGCGGAGCCAGTTAGTGTGTCTACGCCAGGGACAAATTTAAGAGAGACTAGGGTGTCATTACTTAATATAAATACATTCACACTCATCTAAACCTTTATATTCCTATAGAGGGGGCCTAGAGTCACATAATATATTGTCAGATGAAGGGGGGTCGTCAGATTAATTGGAGATTAGGGGGCTTGAGGGACTTCTGGGTGAGCCCCTCTCCTGGGGGAGTGCCACCTCTAGGCGATGTTGGAGAAGGAGAAGGGATATGACCCGCAGGCATAAGTACCGGCGGGAAAGGGAGGAGAGAGGCTCAATCAAGAAAACTATTATGTGCTAAAGATGTGAATAAGAGCATAAATAAACTAGGGATTACAGTTGTATAGTCACAGAAAATTATAGTCAATAACACATATAAATAGAACACAACACTTAAGTAATAGAGAGATCACGTGCACTCATATAGACAACAATAGTTATTAAACACATTATAAAGAACCGGAGTATACTAGGGAGAGTCTAAATTACATGTATGCTCACTGACATTACTACGGATAATTTAACACCGTACATACTGTCAGTTAGTGCCCAGATACTTTGAACCAATTTAGTTATTTTATCTTATAACTTATAGCACAACATGTGTCTAGCGCCTTGCAGTCAAAGCCCACACGCCTTTATAAGTAAGGGATAAAAACTTATATGCTGGACCTTGCTTTCCCAGTAGACCCGGCCCAGCAGCATCTATAAATGGACCTTATCACCATCAAACAATATACCCTGCTTACTAATAGGGATATGGGCACCTTACAAGCTGTGAGTTTTACTAATACTATAAAAGTGATGTGGCAACATTTGAACATACATATAAAAAGCTTCAGCATGAACATGGAAGTTAGTTAATAACACATGTAAAACAAACCAGGGATAATTCTGAGAGATAATATAGATTATGAGAGACTTTTAAGCTAAATCTAAGTGGCTTCAGGAATAAGCAAACATTACTTCAGATTGATCTCCCTTAATCAATACTAGGATGAACTAGGTGCAGAGTAAAACTATACTAAAATGAAAACCTAAAAAAAAAGTAAGTTTCTAAATTATATAGGTATCCTAGTACTCCCATGTAATATAGAGCCTATGTATTAGTAGGACATCTGTATCATATGAAAAATAAAGAAATAAACATGTCATTGTTGAGAGATATTAGACATTGCGTGTACTCTCTCTGAGTAGTAAGGGCATTAGATGTAGGAATGACTGAAACATATAACCCTTAAGTAAAACTATAGCAGTTGTGTAAAATTTCTTAACCGTATATAAGTTAACATTAACAGCAGAGTGACTCACAGTCCAATATTAACCAACCAAATGGAACTTGTCACATAGTCCTTTAAATATGCTCAAGGAAAAATAACATAGACCTCATATGAGACTATAAAGGTGAAAATATAGCTTATTCTTCTAGTGTAACACAACATGGAGCATAAAAAAAAAAAAGGAAGAATATTGAATATTACAAAACTGTTAAAACATATAAGAGTTTGCAAAGCTTCGAGTTTAGATCCGTGTAAGCAGGACACAGAGATCACTAAACGCTTCACAGCCTTACTCACACATTAGACACTAGCCCACCCCGGCTTTATTTATCTCAGATCTCAATTGTGGGCTGATATGGTCCTGCTCGGGAGGTGAAACAAGTCCCCACATAAAAGTCAGCGTACTGGAGATTCTCAGAAGACAGGATCTAGGATATGGTATGAGCGGTATCAAGGTTAACGCCGCAAAAGGTCTCCCTTGTCCGACTACTGCTACCGGCTTGATGAGCTGCGGGGACTGAATGACTACTTGTGTAGCGGTGGCTGGATACTCCTGTCTACTCCTAGGAGCACACAAAGCCGACATAGGAGTCATGTGTGCAGCTACAGGAGGCCGTATTGATATAAGCAGGATTAGAATATCGGGTTCCATGCCTAGCTGAGGCCAGGTCATTGGGTATGCTCTCTCCCAGAATAGTTTGTCCACATTAGGCATATTAATCTGTAACGTTGCGGGAGGACCCCCGCTTTCCTCCTTGAGCTCCAGTCTAGAAGCCGTCATGTTAATAGCATCTGTGGCCGTAGGAAAGTCTATACTAGCTGCCGTTACTTCTGTTGAAGTGATTTCCTCCGTAGGCTCAACTCTGCAGGCGAGTGTTGGGTCGTTAGAGTTATGGTGCATTTTCTCTCCTAGGCTGTCGAGTAGTGCCAGAATCTGTAAATAGGAGTCCTCCATCTTTGGAGGTATAATAACTGGTGCAGACAAGGGAATAGAAATCTGTGCCGAAGAGCTAGATGCATCACTCAGGCTCGGGGTATGGCAGGGCATAGGCTGATCATTAGGTATACCGGATGATCCAGTAAAGTCTGGGATAGAGCCCATGAATCGTTCCCTTTGCATACAGGGTTGATCTTTGTGTCGGTGCAGAGATGTTGTCTTCCTTATCGCTTTCCACATACTCACGCTGTATCACAGCAGATCTTAGGTGGGATGAAATATCAGCAAACCCAACCGTCATTTGTACATCCAAGTTCTTCAGTGACGTGTAAATGTCAACCCAGGTTTCCCCATCTATCGGCGCCATATCTTTTGTAGGCCGCAAGAGCCTGGGCGTTTCCCAACTGGGGAGAGCGATCAAATTAGCTAAATGCTGCAGTGAGAAAACGCTGTGAGCTATCAATAGTGTAGAAAGTGTCCTGCAAGTATTAGGCTGGTTTTTGAGACAAATTACAGAGGATTACTCCCAATTACCCACAATATTAAATAAATTATAGCAGGAGCTCTCTCAGAAGCGTCTGTCTTGGTTGGTTGCTGGCTCCGCCCCCGACGCCTGGTCCTTTTAATTTTTGATACACGATACATTCTGCGTATCATTTCATAAATTGTTTAGTCCCTTTCATCTTGAATGACCCCCCTGGACACCCCCTAAGCGTTTGGGAAAATATCTATCCATTACATACACTAGAATTATCATTTCCCCAGATGTGAAAGGTGCAATTCTCTTCATCCTCCCTGGTCCCATAGCAACTTTCTAGATGGGGATTGTCAAATCCCAAAATGTTCTCAATATCGCGTTATTCACTGTCTCTATGCAACATTATTGTATATTTGATAAATTGTTAGAATTCTTTGGATACAATTTATTAAAAAGTTGTATTATTTATTGCCATTTTCAAGTAATGATAAATGTAAATGAAGTTTTATGTATATATTTTATTGTGTAATATAGTTATCAATAGTGTAGTGTAGGTTTTTTTTTTGTTATGTAGGACAGTCATATAATTATAGATCTTTATGATTATTTGGTTTATATAGTTATTGTGCAATATGTTGGTTTTAAATAAAAATTAAAGTTTTATTAAAAAACAATATCCAATGTGACCGTTTATTATAATTTCTTAACTTATAAAAATAAAAACAAATTAAAAATCTCACAAGTATATGATGGAAAAAAAAAAAGATTTTATTCAGAATTAAAATTTAGTTTTTTATTCAAAAGACCAAAAAATAGAAGTCCTGTGATTACAATCTTTTGATGAAATCAATCCTTACAATAGTTTTCTGCGACATAATTTTTAGCATTAATGGCCTGTCTTGTCGGTGCATCATTACAGATGACCTCAGGGGAGTTCTCAAATTATATTTCTTCTTCATTATCAATTTCAATTCCTCTTCTTATTGCAATGTTATGGAGAATGCAGCATACAAAAATAATTTTTGCAACCTTCTCGGGAGCATACTGCATGACACCACCTGAGTGGTCAAGACAACGAAAGCGCATTTTTAACAATCCAAATGCTCTCTCGATGATTCCTCGGGTGGATCTGTGTGCCTCATTGAATTTCACCTCACATCTTCTTTGAGGATTGTTATCGGGTGTGAATAACCATTCTCTACTGAAATAACCAGCGTCCCCTATGAAAAAAATAAAAAAGGATTAACATTTCAAAGATGATAAAGACGATAATTTCAATGAGAATTAACTTTTTTTTTAGTTAAATCTTTCATCACAATCCATAACCTAAACTACATTTGACAATTATAATAATAATACTGTAACATAACATCCAAAAAATATAATTACCTAACAGCCATCCTTCAGGCATCTCTCCCTCAAACTTCCGATATAACCCAGACTGACGCAAGATATACGAATCCTGTCAGGATCCAGGGAAGTTGGAACGGACACTGATTATTTTCATGTTATGGTCACACACCATCTGAACATTGAGGGAATGGTACTGTTTTCTGTTCCGGAAAACTTCCTCACGTTCTCTGGATGGTTTGACTGCAACATGGGTGCAATCGATGGCTCCAAGTACATTGGGCATTCCGGCCATTCTATAAAAATTAGACTTCACAGATTGCCACTCTTCTGGAGTCGATGGAAGGCACACGTACCTTGGAAAGACGACCATCAAAGCATCAATAACTTTGGTTAGGTGCCTCGAAAAAGCAGACTGGCTGATGCCAATTATAACGCTAGACACAGCTTGGAATGAACCGGTGGCAAAAAAGTGTAAGGCTGCCAACAGTTTTAATAGTCCGGGTATGGCTTGTGAACGCGCTGTCATAGGTTCCAGGTATTCTGCTATTTCATTGTAAAGTTCCATAATAGCTTCTCTATCCAAACGGAATCTCTGGATAATCTCTCTATCAGAAATGCTTTCCAAACCAATACGTGGAAGGAAAACTCTAGGGACTCTGATTCTTCTACCTCTCCTCCTTCTTTGCAAGTTGTCAACCGGTGCCTGTATAGCCCTTCTTCTTCGTAATTGAATTAATCGGAAAAGAAACATGTGTAAAAGTGTCTCCATCTTCATTCAGTGGTTCAAAAACCAATAATGATACAATAGTAGTCTAGTCCTTTCACTTAAGTACTTCTACCTGGCGTCAGGTTGATACGCCCTATAGTTTGTATTCTCTACCTAAATGGTTGCGAAGCAAATCACGCAAAGTTACAGTGAAAGTTGGAGCGGACGGATTAGTTGTAACATTCATAATTTCCGATTACAGCGAATTTACGTGCGATCGAACATGTAGTAAGTGGAAAAAGGCTTCGGAACGATCAGTTGCGTAAAATTACGATCGCTGATGAAAATAGTGGTTTTTCGACCCGATCGCAGATTGGTACATACGAGAAGCAGATCATGAGTGAATTTTGACGCGGAAATACAGACGGACGGTCACTTCGAAGCTTAGTACATGGCGCCCCATGAGTTAGTGACATATGGGATATACATTCCTACCAGGAGGGGCAAAGTTTCCCAAACCTCAAAATGCCTATAAATACACCCCTCACCACACCCACAATTCAGTTTTACCAACTTTGCCTCCTATGGAGGTGGTGAAGTAAGTTTGTGCTAGATTTCTACGTTGATATGCGCTTCTCAGCATGCTGAAGCCCGGTTCCTCTCAGAGTGCAGTGAATGACAGAGGGATGTGAAGGGAGTATTACCTATTGAATGCAATGGTCATCCTAACAGGGATCTATTTCATAGGTTCTCTGTTCTCGGTCGTAGAGATTCATCTCCTACCTCCCTTTTCAGATCGACGATATACTCTTATATACCATTACCTCTACTGATTCTCGTTTCAGTACTGGTTTGGCCATCTACTTTATGTAGATGAGTGTCTCTTGGTAAGTGTCTTATTTTATTTATGACACTCTCAGCTATGGTTTGGCACTTTATATGTGAAGTTCTAAATATATGTTTTGTACTTATACTGATTGACCTGAATCATGGCAAATATATTTCCTTTTTGCAGACTGTCAGTTTCATTTTGGGAAATGCATACTAAAAAAATAAATAAAAAAAAATTCTTACCTGAAAATTTCAAATTGACTCTTTTTTTCTAAATTACGGGCTGTTAGGCTTGCAGGAGCGCAAAATGCTATAATTTATTGCGTCATTCTTTACGCAAGAATTTTTTGGCGCGAGAATTACGTTTGACGTAATTTCGTCATTTCCGGCGTCTTAGTTGACGCCGAGAGTTTTCACGTAGTTGCGTCATCTATGACGCTCGTGTTTGTTGCAGACGTTATTGGCGGCAAAAAATATTTTGTCAGTTGTGGGCGTCATACTTGGCGCCAGATTTGTGACGTTATTTAAGTCATTATTTCATTTTGCTTCTGGTTTCCAGAGGCTTATCTTGTTTGCATTTTTTCCCATTCCTGAAACAGTCATAAAAGGAAATTGATAATTTTGCTTTATATGTTGTTTTTTCTATTACATATTGCAAGATGTCTCAATCTGACCCTGTCTCAGAATCTACTATTGGAATCCTGATGTCTGTTCTACCAAAGCTAAGTGCATTTGTTGTAAACTTGTGGTAACTGTTCCTCCGGCTGTAGTTTGTGTTAGTTGTCATGATAAACTTTCAAATGCAGACAATATTTCCATAAGTAGTAATCCATTACCTGTTATTCCTTCAACATCTAATGCTCAGGATATTCCTGTTAATGTGAGAATTTGTTTCTAATTCCATTCAGAAGGCTTTGTCTGTCATACCACCTTCTAATAAACGTAAAATGTCTTTTAAAACTTCTCATAAAATTGATGAATTTTTAAATGACCGACAGCATTCTGATTTATCTATCTCTGATGAGGATCTATCTGGTTCAGAAGATTCTGCCTCAGATATTGACACTGACAAATCTTCATACTTATTTAAAATGGAGTATATTCGTTCCTTATTAAGAGGTGTTGATCGCATTAGATATGGAGGAGACTAGTCCTCTTGATATTAAAACCAGTAAACGTTTAAATTCGTTTTTTAAACCTCATGTAGTTATTCCAGAGGTTTTTCTAGTTCCTGATGCTATTTCAGATGTAATTTCTAGGGAATGGAATAGACTGGGTACTTCATTTGCTCCTTCTTCAAGGTTTTAGAAACTGTATCCTTTGCCGACTGATATATTGGAGTTTTGGGAAAAGATCCCCAAAGTTGATGGGGCCATCTCTACTCTTGCTAAACTTACTACTATTCCTACGGCAGATAGTACTTCTTTTAAAGATCCTTTAGATAGGAAACTTGAATCTTATCTAAGGAAGGCTTATTAATGTTCAGGTCATCTTCTTAGGCCTGCTATTTCTTTGGCTGATGTTGCTGCTGCTTCAACGTTTTGGTTGGAAACTTTAGCACAACAAGTACCAGATCATAATGTGTATAGCATTGTTAAGCTAATTCAACATGCTAATTTCATTTGTGATGCCATTTTTGATATCATTAGAATTGATGTCAGATATATGTCTTTAGTTATATTAGCTAGAAGAGCTTTATGGCTTAAATCTTGGAATGCTGATATGACGTCTAAATCAACGTTGCTATCTCTCTCTTTCCAAGGTAATAAATTATTTGGTTCTCAGTTGGATTCTATTTCAACTGTCACTGGGGGGAAGGGAGCTTTTTTGCCTCAGGATAAAAAATCTAAGGGTAAATTTAAGGCTGCTAACCGTTTTCTTTCCTTTCGTCAAAATAAGGAACAGAAACCTGACCCTTCCCCCTAAGGGAACGGTTTCCAATTGGAAGCCTTCTCCAGTCTGGAATAAATCCAAGCCATTTAAAAGATCTAAATAAGCCCCCAAGTCTGCATGAAGGTGCGGCCCTCATTCCAGCGCAGCTGGTATGGGGCAGACTAAGATTTTACAAAGATGTTTGGATCAATTCAATCCAAAATTATTGGATTCAGAACATTGTTTCTCAAGGGTACAGCATAGGTTTCAAAGTAAGACCACCTGTGAAGTTTCTTTCTCTCACGCATTCTAGTGAACCCAGTAAAGGCTCAGGCTTTTCTGGAGTTATCTGGGGTAATTGTGCCAGTTCCTTTTCAGGAACGGTGTCTGGGGTTTTATTAAAATCTGTTAATTGTTCCAAAGAAGGAGAATTCTTTCAGACCAATTCTGGATCTAAAAATTTTGAATAGTTTTGTAAGAATACCTACATTCAAAATGGTGACTATAAGGACTATTCTGCCTTTTGTTCAGCAAGGGCATTATATGTCTACAATAGACTTACAGGATGCATATCTTCCAGAAATAGATCTGATGGCTTCTCATCTAAACAAGAAACTTCCCAGGTATCTGTCCAGGGATCCTCAGGCGGAAGCAGTGGATGCGTTGACACTTCTTTGGAGTTATCAACCTGCTTATATCTTTCCGCCTCTAGCTCTTCTTCCAAGAGTGATTTCCAAAATCATAATGAGCGTTTGTTCTGCTGGTGGCTCCAGCATGGCCACACAGGTTTTGGTATGCGGATCTTGTTCGGATCTCCAGTTGCCAACCTTGGCCACTTCCGTTAAGGCCAGACCTTCTATCTCAAGGCCCATTTTTCCATCAGGATCTCAAATCATTTAAATTTGAAGGTATGGAGATTGAACGCTTAATACTTAATCACTGAATCAGAGAAACCTCTATGACTAATACTATGTTACAGGATCGTAAATCTGTGTCTAGAAAGATTTATTACCGAGTTTGGAAGACTTGCATTTCATGGTGTTCTTCTCATAAATTCTCAAGGCATTCTTTTAGAATTCCTAAAATGTTTACAGTTTCTTCAGGATGGTTTAGATAAGGGTTTGTTTGCAAGTTCCTTGAAAGGACAAATCTCTGCTTTTTCTGTTCCACAGAAAAATTGCTAATCTTCCTGATATTCATTGTTTTGTACAGGCTTTGGTTCGTATCAAGCCTGTCATTAACTCAATCTCTCCTCCTTGGAGTCTTAATTTGGTTTTGAGGGCTTTACAGGCTCCTCCGTTTGAGCCTATGCATTCTCTGCTTTGGACATTAAATTACTTTCTTGGAAAGTATTGTTCCTTTTGGCCATCTGTTCTGCTAAAAGAGTTTCTGAATTATCTGCTCTTTCTTGTGAGTCTCCTTTTCTGATTTTTCATCAGGATAAGGCGGTTTTGCGGACTTCATTTAAATCTTTACTAATGTTGTTGGAATTCACAACTTTAGGTAGAGAAATTGTTGTCCCTTCCTTGTGTCCTAATCCTACGAATTCTCTGGAGAGATCTTTACATTCTTTGGATGTGGTAAGAGCTTTGAAATATTATGTTGAAGCTACTAAAGATTGCAGGATGACTTCTAGTCTATTTGTTGTCTTTTCTGGTTCTAGCAAAGGTCAGAAGGCTTCTGCCATTTCTTTTGGCATCTTGGTTAAAGGTTTTGATTCATCATGCTTATTTAGAGTCGGGTAAATCCTCGCCTCAGGATTATGGCTCATTCTACTAGGTCAGTTTCTACTTCCTGGGCTTTTAGGAATGAAGCTTCTGTTGATCAGATTTGCAAAGCAGCAACTTGGTCTTCTTTGCATACTTTTACTAAATTCTACCATTTTGATGTTTTCTCTTCTTCAGAAGCAGTTTTTGGTAGAAAAGTACTTCAGGCAGCTGTTTCAGTTTGATTCTTCTGCTTTATAATTTCAGTTTTTTTCATTATAAGATTAAAACTTTTGATTTGGGTTGTGGATTCATTGCAAACAGGAGCATGTGTGTGTAAGTTTTTTTTTTTTTTTTTTTTTTTTTTTTTTTTTTTTGGGGGCTCCTAAAGAACGCAGATGATGCAGGCAATTTGGGAGAAATTTCCCACTGGGGCCCTTCTTTACTGCTACGCAGCTGATATTCAGCTTCGCACAGTTTCTCTTCTAGCTGGGGGCGGTCTCTAGATGTGCACCATTTGACTTGGACGCAGTTTCTAGCTGAGGCTGGTCGGAAGTTTGCTTCTGCATAGCGATCAGCATAAGGAGTTTGCTGCAGGCATTGGGAGAGATCCTGACTTCATTCCGGTCATGCTTGCCTAGCTAGGAGGTGGTGAGTACCTCAGCCAAGGCTGAGGGTAGAGGTACCACGCAAAAGTTTAACTTTTTATTTTTGTTACAATATTGAGACCTTATACTCGCTATGGAGGATTCTGATATTAACCCCTTCCACTATTTTTAGTATGTATTGTGTGTATAATGTGTGGGTTGATTAAGTAATATTTTATTGCTGGTATCTTTAAAAGGGAATTAAAATAGCACCTTTTCTTTTACAAGATATGACAAGTTCACGGATTTCATCCTTGTGGGATTTAACCTCCTGCTAGCAGGAAGTGGCAAAGAGCACCACAGCAGAGATGTATGTATGTATAACGTTTCCTTATAAGTTGCTCCCAGACCAGAAATATCCACTATTTAAGGCACAACACAGACACATGAGTCAAAGTAAAGCAAATTGATCATACCTTTATTTTGGCATGTTGGACAAACACTCGGCAAATGTTAGCGGTGTGACTACCAGGAGACACAGGTGTGTGGAGTGTGATGTCGTCTGACGCGTTTCACGCCCTTCTGGCGCTTTGTCAAAGATGTGGAGGTGTGTGTAGTGAGCATACTTTATCTGAAAGAAAACTCCTCCTTTGATGTGATGTCATAGTAGCAAACTGTTATCAAAATTATTAGTACCTATATGTGATAAAGTGTATTAAAAAAGTGTTGAGTGTATATTTTAATTGAAGTTCGTTGCGTGTATTAATTTAAAGTGAGTTACTATTTAAAAGTTTATTTTTATTAAAAAATACTAACATATGATGCTATACGGCTCTTAAATATTTATGACCAATAGCAAAGAACAAAAGAATTCCTATGGTTACATTATACTGTGTTCATTCTGCTGGAATTTTACTACAATAATATTTTTTAGTTATTATTGTAATACATTGATATGTGTTTTGTTCTTTTGTTTCTAAAAGTTCTGATACTTTTATTTATATAGGCATTCAGAACATTACGGTTTTCCGTTTATCTGAACTCTTGTCAGTCTTATTATTAACCCCTTTATCACTATTTAGAATTAATACGTTATGTGTATCTCTACTTTATAAAAGTTTATCTTCTTACTTCGCAGGGTTAACTAGATATATTAGAGCCGATGGTTCATATCAACACTAAAATATTACAATACTAAAAGTTGTATACTTAGTGTGAATAAACAGTTTTTGAACTTTACACCTGATTTGTAAATTATCGATTTAGATAATTATATATCGTTCTTTGATATTGAATCCATTTTAACTTTTGTTTCACTACTTGGATATAGAAACCTGCATATTGTTCCTTAAAATTAGTAATGGTATTTTTTTGTGTTTATTGAGGCTTTCAAGGCTTAAACACAAAATAGATGTGGAGTAGATGGGACAGGTATTTGGGGAGTAAACAAATATTCTTAAAATAGTTTGGTACTGTTGTCCAAACTTTGATTTTTGGTTATTGTTTAATTTTTATATATTAATGCTTTAATTCTCTTGATACAGATCTAAATCCCATCTGGAGTTTATTCCTTTTGGCTCTTTGGTTGCTAGTTTAAATATCCACTTTGCCTCTCTATCCAATAGTTTCCTGAATCTATCTCCTCCTCTCTTATTGGCTGGAATAAAATCAATGGCTTGGAATTTAAAGGCTGTTTTGCTTTCTTCAGTGGTTATTCTATGATTGGCATAGTGTTTAGCTACTGGTGTAGTTAAAATGGATTCAATGTCAAAGAACGATATATAATTATCTAAATCGATAATTTACAAATCAGGTGTAAAGTTCAAAAACTGTTTATTCACACTAAGTATACAACTTTTAGTATTGTAATATTTTAGTGTTGATATGAACTATCGGCTCTAATATATCTAGTTAACCCTGCAAAGTAAGAAGATAAACTTTTATAAAGTAAAGATACACATAACGTATTAATTCTAAATAGTGATAAAGGGGTTAATAATAAGACTGACAAGAGTTCAGATAAACGGAAAACCGTAATGTTCTGAATGCCTATATAAATAAAAGTATCAGAACTTTTAGAAACAAAAGAACAAAACACATATCAATGTATTACAATAATAACTAAAAAATATTATTGTAGTAAAATTCCAGCAGAATGAACACAGTATAATGTAACCATAGGAATTCTTTTGTTCTTTGCTATTGGTCATAAATATTTAAGAGCCGTATAGCATCATATGTTACTATTTAAAAGTTTATTTTTATTAAAAAATACTAACTCACTTTAAATTAATACACGCAACGAACTTCAATTAAAATATACACTCATCAACACTTTTTTAATACACTTTATCACATATAGGTACTAATAATTTTGATAACACAGTTTGCTACTATGACATCACATCAAAGGAGGAGTTTTCTTTCAGATAAAGTATGCTCACTACACACACCTCCACATCTTTGACAAAGCGCCAGAAGGGCGTGAAACGCGTCAGATGACGTCACACTCCACACACCTGTGTCTCCTGGTAGTCACACCGCTAACATTTGCTGAGTGTTTGTCCAACATGCCAAAATAAAGGTATGATCAATTTGCTTTACTTTGACTCATGTGTCTGTGTTGTGCCTTAAATAGTGGATATTTCTGGTCTGGGAGCAACTTATAAGGAAAAGTTTTGTTTATTGTATACCTGGAACGGGCAGCCTGGTCTGCAGGTCTGGGTTTGTGCCGGGAGAGGCGCCGGCGCAGTGTTTCCTGTGTGTTCCTGCATAGACCTTACCACTCAGTCCTTGAACTCTCACTCATCTGTGTGTGTGTATGTATATGTGTATGTATATGTGTATGTATATGTGTGTGTGTGTGTGTGTGTGTGTGTGTGTGTGTGTGTATATGTATATATGTATATATATATATCTATATCTCCTCCCTTCCCCTCCCCCTCTAGTCATTCTCTTTGCCTGTGTTAGTGATAGGAAGAGGTAAAGTGAGGTGTTAGTTTAGATTCTTCAATCAAGAATTTTTTATTTTAAAATGGTGCCAGTGAGTACTATTTCTCAAGGAGAAATCTTCAGTCTGGAGCTTCCCGAGAGGATTGGAGACATTATATTTTTTTTTGTTCTGCCCTGATGTTGATGATCTTAGCAACGTTATCTAAGATCCATTCTGGTTCCCACAGAGCTTCTGAAGGTAGTGTGAGGAAAAATCTTCAGTGTGGAGAACAGTGTCATGCTACAAGCCGCATTGAGGTATGTTCAGCCCTTTGTTTTCTGGGGAGACTTGATATATCAGAACAGGCTGACATTATTCCCTACCTGGGAAGGGGTAAGCAGTAGGCACTATATGTATAATGATGGAACTTGCATTACCTTTTTTTTTTTTTTTTATATTGATGCTATCTTCCACCGCGTCTAATTCATTTACTCTGCAGGATATGGCTGCAGTTATGTCAACTACCCTTAGAGGTATTATCTAAGTTACCAGTGTTAAAGAGCAAATGCAGTAGGACAGAAGTCAATGTGAATACTGAGTCCTCTGATGCTTTGTTGGCTATTTCCGATGTACCCTCACAGGCATCTGATTTGGGGGTCAGGGAACTTCTGTCTGAGGGGGAACTTTTCAATTCGGGAAGTGTTACCTCAGACGGATTCGGACGTCATGTCCTTTAGATTTAAGCTTGAACACCTCCGCCTATTCGGGAGGTTTTAGCGACTCTGGATGACTGTGACTCTATTGTGGTACCACCAGAGAAATTGTGTAAAATGGACAAATACTTAGAGGTACCTGCTTACACTGATTTTCCGGTTCCTAAGAGAATTTCGGAGATTATCAAGAGGGAATGGGACAGACCGGGTATCCCGTTTTCACCTTCTCCAAATTTTAAGAAAATGTATCCCTTATCTGACTCTGTTCGGGACTCTTGGCAAACGGTCCCTAAGGTGGAGGGAGCTATATCTACCCTGGCTAAGCGTACAACTTTTCCTATTGAGGACAGTTGTGCTTTCTAAGACCCTATGGATAAGAAATTGGAGGGTCTTCTAAAATTGTTTATTCATCAGGGTTTCCTTTTACAACAGACGGCCTGCATGGTTCCAGTTACCACTGCGGCGGCCTTCTGGTTTGATGCCTTAGAAGAGTCTCTTAAGACTGAGACTCCCTTAGATTATATTTTAGATAGAATTAAGGCTCTTAAGCTGGCTAATTCTTGGCAGTTTACGCAGACCTTCATGGGTGATGGTGACAACGGATGCCAGTCTGCTAGGCTGGGGTGCAGTCTGGAATTCCCTGAAGGCTCAGGGTGTATGGACTCGGGTGGAGTCTCTACTTCCAATCAATATTCCGAATTGAGAGCAATATTCAATGTGCTTCAGGCGTGGCCTCAGTTGGCTTTGGCCAAATTAATCAGATTCCAGTCGGACAACATCACGACTGTGGCCTACATCAATCATCAGGGAGGAACGAGGAGTTCCTTAGCGATGACAGAAGTATCCAAGATAATTTGATGGGCGGAGGCCCACTCTTATCTGTCAGCAATCTACATCCCAGGAGTGGACAACTGGGAAGAGGACTTTTTAAGCCGACAGGTTTTTCATCTGGGGAGTGGGAACTCCATCCGGAAGTATTTGCCTCACTGATTCTCCGATGGGGCAGACCGGAGTTGGATCTGATGGCGTCTCGACAGAATGCCAAGCTCCCAAGATACGGATCCAGGTCGAGGGATCCTCAGGCCGAACTGATAGATGCCTTGGCAGTGCCTTGGTCGTTCAACCTAGCTTATGTGTTTCCACCATTTCCCCTCCTTCCCTGAGTGATTGCTCAGATCAAACAGGAGAGGGCTTCAGTAATTCTAATCGCGCCTGCGTGGTCACGCAGGACTTGCTATGCAGATCTAGTGGACATGTCCTCTCTGCCTCCATGGAAACTTCCAGTGAGACAGGACCTTCTCATTCAAGGTCCTTTCCAACATCCAAATCTAATTTCTCTGCAGCTGACTGCTTGGAAAATGAATGCTTGATTTTATCTAAGCGGGGTTTCTCTGAGTCGGTCATTGATACTTTGATTCAGGCACGTAAGCCTGTCACCAGAAAAATTTATCATAAGATATGGCGTAAATATCTCTTTTGGTGTGAATCCAAGGGCTACTCATGGAGTAAGGTTAGGATTCCCAGGATTCTGTCTTTTCTCCAAGAAGGATTAGAGAAAGGGTTATCAGCAAGTTCCTTAAAGAGACAAATTTCTGCTTTGTCGATTTTGCTACACAAACGTTTGGCAGATGTTCCAGACGTTCAGTCTTTTTGTCAGGCTTTAACTAGAATTCAGCCTGTATTCAGACCAATTGCTCCAGCCTGGAGTTTGAATTTAGTTCTTAATGTTCTTCAAGGGGTTCCGTTTGAACCCATGCATTCCATAAATATTAAATTGTTTTCTTAGAAAGTTTTATTTTTGGTTGCTATTTCTTCTGCTCGTAGAGTTTCTGAGCTTTCAGCACTACAATGTGATTCGCCTTATCTTATCTTCCATTCTGATAAGGTGGTTTTACGTACCAAACCTGGTTTTCTTCCCAAGGTTGTTTCTAATAAGAATATTAATCAGGAAATAGTTGTTCCTTCATTATGTCCTAATCCTTCTAAGAAGGAGCGTATGTTGCATAACCTGGATGTGGTCCGTGCCCTGAAGTTTTACTTGCAGGCGACTAAGGATTTCCGTCAATCATCTTCATTATTCATTGTTTTTTCTGGAAAGCGTAGGGGTCAGAAAGCTACGGCTACCTCCCTTTCTTTTTGGCTGAAGAGTGTCATCCGTTTTGCATATGAGACTGCTGGACAGCAGCCTCCTGAAAGAATTACGGCTCATTCTACTAGGGCTGTGGCTTCCTCATGGGCATTTAAAAACGATTCTTATGTTGAAAAGATTTGCAAAGCTGCAACTTGGTCGTCTCTTCACACATTTTCCAAATTTTGCAAATGTTATACTTTTGCTTCTTCTGAGGCTGGTTTTGGGAGAGAGGTTCTTCAAGCAGGTAGGGCCTTCCGTTTAGGTCTCTGTCTTGTCCCTCCCTTTTCATCCGTGTCCTGTAGCTTTGGTTTTGTATACCACAAGTAAGGATGAAATCTGTGGACTCGTCATATCTAGTAGAAGAAAAGGAAATTTATGCTTACCTGATAAATTAATTTCTTCTACGATATGACGAGTCCACGGCCCTCCCTGTCATATTTTTAAGACAGAAGTTAATAAAAATAAAATATAAATCTGTCACCTCTGCACCTTTGGCTTTTCCTTTCTCTTCCTAACTTCGGTCGAATGACTGGAGGTGGAGGGAAGGGAGGAGCTATATATATACAGCTCTGCTGTGGTGCTCTTTGCCACTTCCTGTTAGCAGGAGGATAAATCCCACAAGTAAGGATGAAATCCGTGGACTCGTCATATCGTAGAAGAAATTAATTTATCAGGTAAGCATAAATTTACTTTTTCTTACCTGGGGTATAGTCTTTTTTTCCCATTGACTGTTTTCTCTTTAAATTTTGTGGGCAAAATTAGGCTTGCAAGGGCGCAAAATGCCAAAGTTTATTGCGTCATTCTTGGCGCGAGAATTTTTTTTTTTAGTGCAAAGTTAAGTCCGATGATGCAAATTCGTAATTTCCGGCATCTTAGTTGACGCCGAGTTCCTTGCACAAGGTTGCGTCGTCAATGATGCGAGTGTCATTTCCGGATGTTAGCACCAAAAAAATTTCTGGTGCCAAATAATTTCATTATTTAAAACCCCATTCCTATGTGCCTTTTGCCTTTTTCTATGTTGGAGGGCTATGCTGTTTGCATTTTTTTCCCATTCCTGAAACAGCCATACAAGGAAATTGATAATTTTGCTTTATATATTTTTTTTTCCTCTTACATTTGCAAGATGTCTAAATCTGATCCCGTCTCAGAAACCACTGTTGGAACCCTGCTGCCTGATAAGAGTTCTACCAAAGCTAAGTGCATTTGTTGTAAATTTGTGGAGATTATATCTCCAGCTGTGGTATGTAATAGTTGTCATGATAAGCTTTTACATGCAGAGAATGTGTCAATCAGTAATAGTACTATGCCTGTTGCTCCTTAACATCTAATGTACAAGATGTACCTGTGAATATAAAAGATTTTATTGCTAATGCAATTCAGAAAGCTTTGTCTGCCATCCCGCCTTCTAATAAACGTAAAAGGTCTTTTTAAAACTTCTCATAGTTGAAGAAATTTCTAATGACCGACAACATACTGAATTATCCTCATCTGACGAGGATCTATCTGATTCAGAAGATCCTTCCTCCGATATTGACACTGAAAAATCTACTTATTTAAAACGGAGTATATTTGTTCCTTGTTAAAAGAAGTGTTGATTAAATTGTATATTGAGAAAACTAGTCCTCTTGATATTAAAACTAGTAAACGTTTAAATTCTGTTTATAAACCTCCTGTGGTTACTCCAGAGGTTTTTCCAGTTCCTGATGCTATTTTGGATATGATTTCTAAGGAAGGGAATAGGCCTGGTACTACTTTTTTCCTTCAAGGTTTAAAAAAAAAAATTGTATCCTTTGCCAGCAGTTAGATTGGAGTTTTGAGAAAAGATCCCCAAAGTTGATGGGGCTATTTCTATTCTTGCTAAACGTACTACTTTTAAAGACCCTTTAGATAGGAAACTTGAATCTTATTTATATTCTGGTCATCTCCTCAGGCCTGCCATTTCTATGGCTGATGTTGCAGCTGCATCAACTTTTTGGTTGGAAAGTTTAGCGCAACTGATCCTGATTTGTCTAGCATTGTTCCCTTGCTTCAACATGCTAATCATTTTATTTGTGATGCCATTTTTGATATGTTAAATCTATGTCTTTAGCTAGAAGAGCTTTGTGGCTTAAATATTGGAATGCTGGCATGGTATCTAAGTCTAGATTACTATCTCTTTCTTTCCAAGGTAATAAGTTATTTGGTTCTTGTTTGAAATCAATTATTTCAACTGTCACTGAGGGGAAGGGAGTTTTTTTGCCTCAGGATAAAAGACCTAAGGGTAAATCTAAAGCTTCTAACCGCTTTTGTTCCTTTCGACAAAATAAGGAACAGAAACCTAATCCTTCCCCCAAAGAATCTGGTTCCAATTGGAAATCTTCAAGTTGGAGTAAATCCAAACCATTTAAGAAACCAAAGCCAGCCCCCAAGTCTGCATGAAGATGTGGCCCTCATTCCAGCTCAGCTGGTAGGGGTCAGATTAAGATTTTTCCAAAACACTTGGGCAGATTCTGTCCAAAATCATTGGATTCAGAGTATTGTCTCTCAAGGGTACCAAATAGGATTCAGGGTAAGACCTCCTGTGAGAAGTTTTTTTTTTTTCCCTCTCGCGCATCCCAGTAAAGGCACAAGCTTTTCTGAAGTGTGTTTCAGACCTGGAGCTTTCAGGGCTAATCATACCAGTTCCGTTTCAGGAACAGGGTCTGGGTTTTTATTCAAATCTATTCATTGTCCCAAAGAAAGAAAACTCAAAATTTTGAATTATGTAAGAGTGCCAACTTACAAGGTGATCACACCTGCAGACTACCCCTTATTTCAGTTCTTTTGACAGACTTGCATTTTAACCAATCAGTGCTGTATCCTAGGTAACTCCACGGGAGTGAGCACAATGTTATCTATATGGCACATATGAGAGAGTTTGAAAGATGTTGCTGATCAAGTGACTTAATACTTCTGTGGAGTTTGGTGTGAGGGATAGAAGGAAAGAGAGTAATAGGAAGTTTTGTGATGTTGCAAGTGAGGAGGTAATAGTCAGAGGAAAAGGGGAATTTGAAGTTTGAGTGCATGGATTGCGGAAAATCGGATAAAGGGAGTGTCCATCTGTGTGTGGGTCGGTCCTTTGAGCTGGAAGAAAGTGGCTCCAGGGGCAGTGGGCTTGTCAGAGGTTGAAGTCCCAATAATTTGGGTAGGGATGTCTGAGGAGAGAAAATAAAGAAGCCAGGCTGCAAAATGATCAAGAGAAGAGAGAATTTCTGTGAGCCAGATTGGTTGAGGGAGTGGGTGATGAAGAGGTCGTGGATAGAAGTGAGCTTGTTGCAAACAGAGTTGCAGAGTGCACAAGTGAAGGGGGTGTTGGGCTTAGATACAAAAGGAACTTGAGTAAGGTTTCTTGGTCTATGGAATGGCACAAATGGGTGGGCAAGATTAGAAAGTTGTGGGGGACCAGGATTAAGAGATATTGCCAGCAGCTAATATGAGCAAGAGGGAGAGTGACATGAGATAGATTTGTAGCATTGCATGTCTTTGGGATGTGGTGCAGGGGGGGAGTGAGAGAGAAAGTTTAGGAATGTGTAAATTTCATGAGAGCAAAGGTGAGGGTAAGAGATGGGCCAATGACTAATGCAGGTGGTAAGGGGGAAGGAGTAAATGAAAAATATAGTTTGTTGTATTAACAGTAGGTAGATGAAACGAAAACTTACAAAACTTAACATATGGTGCAGACAAAGTGACTATCTGTAATAATATCTGTAAATGAGTTTATGCACTGCTGTGTAGTATGTATATAAGGTCAGGCAATTTACAGCATGTGTAGGTTACAGCTATTGTGCTCCAGTCTCTCAGTAGGGGCATAGAATAGCAAAAACTATCAATTAATGAATGTACTGTATATTACAATTTATGTTTTTGTAATTTTAAATTTGTATTTTTTTTTTATTTATTTTTTTTACTAATAAAATTCATTTTGGAGGATTAGATTTTGAATTTAATGTTTTTTCGTCCCTATATCTTTTCAGGTGCCTTACCAGCTTGATAATGATTTTGACAATTTCAGCCAAGTCCCAGAGTCTCCAATTGGGCGTGAAGAGGAGCCACATCTCTATATGGTGGCCAAAAAGTACCGCAAGGTAGAGTAGATCCTCTTTATAACATTATGAACTTCTACAAAATACAATAAAACAATGTAATAATTTAATGCATTATTTACCTTTTGAACAGGACACTTTTTACTTTGTTTTGCTTTTAAATTTAAAGTGAAACATTTAGCATTATAAAATGCACCTGTGCAAAACTTTTCCCAGTTTTCTGAATAGTTTTGTGGTCTACCCTGAAATAATTAGGGTTTTTTCAAAATTGTTTCTACAGGTCACGATAAAATATTCAAAATTAGGACTGGAAGACTTTGACTTTAAACACTACAACAAAACCTTGTTTGCAGGGTTGGAACCTCACATTCCCAACGCCTACTGCAACTGCATGATACAGGTGATTAAGGGGCTTGTCTGGCATTGTCTACATGATGCTTGCTAGCTAAAAAATCAAATGAGAAATAGCTGGAATTCTGGATTCACTCTAGGGAACTTGAGTTTGAAAGGGAATAATATATGGAGAGCATTTGGCTTATTTTACAATAAAGGTTTTCCGTGATAAATATCAGGTTAGCAGCAGTTTGAAATTAATAGAATGCTGAGGCTGAAGTCTTAATTGGCATTCATTATTCTGTATGCTTGGCATGATGTGGGTGACTGATTAGATGTACAAATTACAGCCTTTCCTCTAGTCACATTTATTGTTGACCCCCTTAGGTTATTTATTTGCTGGAGCCGGTCCGATGTCTGGTACAGAACCACCTGTGTCAAAAAGAGTTCTGCTTGAGCTGTGAATTAGGTTTCTTGTTTCACATGCTGGACTTGTCACGTGGAGATCCGTGCCAGGTAAGCTGAAATTATTTACATTCAATGACTAAAATGGAGCTGACAAATTTAGTTTTAGTTACAGTAACAACAAGGTTTTATGGGAAGGTTCTGTATTAGTGCTTCTTAAACGGATGGAAAGTTTAAAACTGAAATGTGCAGGGGTGCATTTCAATTTTTAAATTGCAGAAAAATGTTTCCATTAGCAAATATTTTAAGTTACTGTTTTTTCAAACATCCTATGCACATTTCCTGTGAGGGCCGTGGACCAGGATTCAAACACTACACCTTTTCAGAAAGTTAGCAGTGGCTTATATGACGCTATATGACACAAATTGATCTTCAGACACAATATACACCATAACCAGCTCTCTGAGCTTGTATGCTGGTGCACCAGCCCTCACAGCATATTTGTATGCTGGTGCACCAGCCCTCACAGCATATTTGTATATGCTGTTGAAAAACAATAACTAATAAAGGAAGTTTATTGCAAAAAAATGCTTCTATTTAAAATTGAAAAGCACCCATGCACATTTCAATGTTGACCTTTCTATCCCTTTAACCTGTTTGAGACTCAAAATATTTGAGTAGGCCAACAAAGCAATGAGCAGAACAGGCACTTGTTAAAGGGACATCAAACCCAATTTTCTCCAACATAGGTGTGTCCGGTCCACGGCGTCATCCTTACTTGTGGGATATTCTCTTCCCCAACAGGAAATGGCAAAGAGCCCAGCAAAGCTGGTCACATGATCCCTCCTAGGCTCCGCCTTCCCCAGTCATTCTCTTTGCCGTTGTACAGGCAACATCTCCACGGAGATGGCTTAGAGTTTTTTGGTGTTTAAATGTAGTTTTTATTCTTCAATCAAGAGTTTGTTATTTTAAAATAGTGCTGGTATGTACTATTTACTCTGAAACAGGAAAGAGATGAAGATTTCTGTTTGTAAGAGGAAAATGATTTTAGCAACCGTTACTAAAATCGATGGCTGTTTCCACACAGGACTGTTGAGAGGAATTAACTTCAGTTGGGGGAAACAGTGAGCAGACTTCTGCTGCTTGAGGTATGACACATTTCTAACAAGACTCGGTAATGCTGGAAGCTGTCATTTTCCCTATGGGAACCGGTAAGCCATTTTCTTAGTTTAAGTAAAAGAATAAAGGGCTTCATTAGGGCTTAAAAAACTGGTAGACATTTTTCTGGGCTAAAACGATTACTTTACTAAGTATATTTGGCAGATTATTACTTTTAATAGTTGTTAAATCTTGGGGATTGTTTTAATAAAAACGGCAGGCACTGTATTGGACACCTTTTTCACTGGGGGCCTTTTCTAGTCATAGACAGAGCCTCATTTTCGCGCCTCTAATGCGCAGTTGTTTTTGGAAAGCATGGCATGCAGATGCATGTGTGAGGAGCTAAGAACCACTGAAAAAGCTTATAGAAGGCATCATTTGGTATCGTATTCCCCTCTGGGCTTGGTTGGGTCTCAACAAAGCAGATACCTGGGACTGTATAGGGGTTAAATGTAAAAACGGCTCCGGTTCCGTTATTTTAAGGGTTAAAGCTTTCAAATTTGGTGTGCAATACTTTTAAGGCTTTAAGTTACTGTGGTGAAATTTTGGTGAAATTTGAACAATTCCTTCATACTTTTTCACATATTCAGTAATAAAGTGTGTTCAGTTTGAAATTTAAAGGGACAGTAACGGTTTTATTGTAAAACGTTTTTTGTGCTTTGTTGACAAGTTTAAGCCTGTTTAACATGTCTGAACCATCAGATAACGATGTTCTATATATATGAAAGCCAATGTGTCTCCCCATTTAAATATATGTGATATATTTGTGTCATAATGTCCAAACAAAGTAGGGATAATAATGCCATAGATATGATATTGCCCAAGATGATTCCTCTAATGAGGGGAGTAAGCATGGTACTGCATCATCCCCTTCTGTGTCTACACCAGTTTTGCCCACACAAGAGGCCCCTAGTACATCTAGTGCGCCAATACTTATTACCATACAACAATTAATGGCTGTAATGGATAATTCTATTGCATGCATTTTTTTCCAAAATGCCTACTTATCAGAGAAAGCGTGATTGCTCTGTTTTAAACACTGAAGAGCAAGAGGACGCTGATGATATCTGTTCTGACATACCCTCACACCTATCTGAAGGGGCCAGGAGGGAGGTTTTGTCTGAGGGAGAAATTTCAGATTCAGGGAAAATTTCTCAACAAGCAGAACCTGATATTGTAACTTTTAAATTTAAATTTCAACATCTCCACGCACTACTTAAGGAGGTATTATCTACTCTGGATGATTGTGACAATTTGGTCATTCCAGAGAAATTAGGTAAGATGGACAAGTTCCTAGAGGTTCCGGTGCCCCCCGATGTTTTTCCTATACCCAAGCGGGTGGCGGACATAGTAAATAAGGAGTGGGAAAGGCCCGGCATACCTTTTTGTCCTCCCCCTATATTTAAGAAATTAGTTCCTATAGTCGACCCCAGAAAGGACTTATAGCATACAGTCCCCAAGGTCGGGGGGGGCGGTTTCTACTCTAAACAAACGCACTTCTATTCCTATAGAAGATAGTTGTGCTTTCAAGATCCTATGGATTAAAGGTTAGAGGGTTTGCTTAAAAAGATGTTTGTTCAGCAAGGTTACCTTCTACAACCAATTTCATGCATTGTTCCTGTCACTACAGCTGCGTGTTTCTGGTTCGAAGAACTAGAAAAGTCGCTCAATAAAGAATCTTCGTACGAGGAGGTTTTGGACAGAGTTCAAGCTCTTAAATTGGCTAACTCTTTTTTATTTTAGATGCCGCTTTGCAATTAGCTAGATTAGCGGCGAATAATTCAGGGTTTGCTATCGTGGCGCGCAGATCGCTTTTGCTTAACATCCCTTTCAAGGGTAAAACACTGTTTGGCCCTGACTTGAAAGAGATTATTTCAGACATCACTGGGGGAAAGGGCCACGCCCTTCCTCTGGATAGGTCTTTTAAGGCTAAAAAGAAGCTAAATTTTCGTCCCTTTCGCAGAAACGGACCAGCCTCAAATTCTACACCCTCTAAGCAAGAGGGTAATACTTCTCAAACCAAGCCAGCCTTGAGGCCGATGCAAGGCTGGAACAAGGGTAAGCAGGCCAAGTCACCTGCCACTGCTACCAAAACTCTCTTTGCTCAGGCTGGGGCAAGAGATGTTCAGGATCCTTGGGCGCTAGAAATAGTTTCTCAAGGTTATCTCCTGGAATTCAGGGAACTACCCCCAAGGGGAAGGTTCCACGGGTCTCAATTATCTTCGAACAGGCATTCTTACACTGTGTAGAAGACCTGTTAAGCATGGGAGTGATTCATCCTGTTCCATTAGGAGAACAAGGGATGGGTTTTTACTCCAACCTGTTCATAATTCCCAAAAAAGAGGGAACATTCAGACCTATTTTAGATCTCAAGATTCTAAACAAGTTTCTAAGGGTTTCATCATTCGAAATGGAAACCATTCGAACGATCCTTCCTACCATCCAGGAAGGTCAATTCATGACCACGGTGGACTTAAAGGATGCGTACCTACGTATTCCTATCCACAAGGAACATTTTCGGTTCCTAAGGTTCGCCTTTCTGGACAAGCATTACCTGTGGCACTTCCATTCGGATTAGCCACTGCTCCAAGGATTTTCACAAGGGTACTAGGGTCCCTTCTAGCGGTGCTAAGACCAAGGGGCATTGCAGTAGTACCTTACTTGGACGACATCCTGATTCAAGTGTCGTCTCTGTCAAAAGCAAGGGCTCATACGGACATTGTCCTAGCCTTTCTCAGATCTCACAGGTGGAAAGTGAACATAGAAAAAAGTTCTCTGTCCCCGTCAACAAGAGTTCCCTTCTTGGGAACAATAAGTTTCCTTAGAAATGAAGGTTTTTCTGACAGAGGCCAGAAAATCAAAACTTCTAAGCTCTTGTCAGGTACTTCATTCTGTTCTTCTTCCTTCCATAGCGCAGTCCATGGAAGTAATAGGTTTGATGGTTGCGGCAATGGACATAGTTCCTTTTGCACAAATTCATCTAAGACCATTGCACCTGGGCATGCTCAGACAGTGGAAGGGGATTATACAGACTTGTCTCCGACGATACAAGTAGATCAAATAACCAGAGATTCACTCCGTTGGTGGCTGACTCTGGACAACCTGTCACAGGGAATGAGCTTCCGCAGACCAGAATAGGTCATTGTCACGACCGACGCCAGTCTGGTGGGCTGGGGCGCGGTCTGGGAACCCCTGAAAACTCAGGGTCTATGGTTTCGGGAAGACTCTCTTCTCCCGATAAACATAATGGAACTGAGAGCGATATTCAATGCTCTCAAGGCTTGGCCTCGACTAGCAAAGGCCAAATTCATAAGGTTTCAATCAGACATCATGACGACTGTTACATATATCAACCATCAGGGGGTAACAAGGAGTTCCCTGGCGATGGAGGAGCATCCGGGGGAGTGGGAACTCCATCTGGAAATCTTTGCCCAAATAACTCAATTATGGGGCATTCCAGACATGGTTCTGATGGCCTCTCGTCAGAACTTCATGGTCCCTTGTTACGGGTCCAAATCCAGGGATCCCAAGGCGACTCTATTGGATACAATAGTAGCACCTTGGATCTTCAACCTAGCTTATGTATTCCCACCGTTTCCTCTCATTCCCAGGCTGGTAGCCAGGATCGATCTGGAGAGGGCTTCGGTGACCTTGATAGTTCCTGTGTGGCCACGCAGGACTTGGTATGCAGACCTGGTGAATGTGTCATCGGCTCCACCATGGAAGCTACCTTTGAGACAGGACCTTCTTATTCAGGGTCCATTCGAACATCCGAATCTGGTTTTCCTCCAACTGACTGCTTGGAGTTTGAACGCTTGATTTTATCAAAGCGTGGGTTTTCAGATTCTGTAATAGATACTCTTATTCAGGCTAGAAAGCCTGTAACTAGAAAAATTTACCATAATATATGGAAAAAATATATCTGTTGGTGTGAATCTAAAGGATTCCCATGGAACAAGATAAAAATTCCTAAGATTCTTTCCTTTCTACAAGAAAGTTTGGAGAAAGGATTTTCTGCGAGTTCTCTGAAGGGACAGATCTCTGCTTTATCTGTTTTACTTCACAAAAGGCTGGCAGCTGTGCCAGACGTTTAAGCGTTTGTTCAGGCTCTGGTTAGAATCAAGCCTGTTTACAGACCTTTGACTCCTCCCTGGAGTCTTAATCTAGTTCTTTCAGTTCTTCAAGGGGTTCCGTTTGAACCCTTACATTCCGTAGATATTAAGTTATTATCTTGGAAAGTTTTGTTTTTAGGTTGCAATTTCTTCCGCTAGAAGAGTTTCTGAGTTATCTGCTCTGCAGTGTTCTCCGCCCTATCTGGTCCATGCAGATAAGGTGGTTTTTACGTACTGAGCCTGGTTTTCTTCCGAAGGTTGTTTCCAACAAAAATATTAACCAGGAGATAGTTGTATCTTCTTTGTGTCCGAATCCAGTTTCATAGAAGGAACGTTTGTTACACAATTTGGACGTTGTCCGTGCTCTAAAATTCTATTTAGATGCTACAAAGGATTTCAGACAAACATCTGCCTTGTTTGTTGTTTATTCTGGTAAAAGGAGAGGTCAAAAAGCAACTTCTACCTCTCTATCTTTTTGGCTTAAAAGCATCATCAGATTGGCTTATGAGACTGCCGGACGGCAGCCTCCTGAAAGAATCACAGCTCATTCCACTAGGGCCGTGGCTTCCACATGGGCCTTTAAGAACGAGGCTTCTGTTGATCAGATATGTAAGGCAGCGACTTGGTCTTCACTGCACACTTTTACCAAATTTTACAAGTTTGATACTTTTGCTTCTTCTGAGGCTATTTTTGGGAGAAAGGTTTTGCAAACCGTGGTGCCTTCCATCTAGGTGACCTGATTTGCTCCCTCCCATCATCCGTGTCCTAAAGCTTTGGTATTGGTTCCCACAAGTAAAGATGACGCCGTGGACCGGACACACCTATGTTGGAGAAAACAGAATTTATGTTTACCTGATAAATTACTTTCTCCAACGGTGTGTCCGGTCCACGGCCCGCCCTGGTTTTTTAATCAGGTCTGATGATTTATTTTCTTTAACTACAGTCACCACGGTATCATATGATTTCTCCTATGCAAATATTCCTCCTTTACGTCGGTCGAATGACTGGGGAAGGCGGAGCCTAGGAGGGATCATGTGACCAGCTTTGCTGGGCTCTTTGCCATTTCCTGTTGGGGAAGAGAATATCCCACAAGTAAGGATGACGCCGTGGACCGGACACACCGTTGGAGAAAGTAATTTATCAGGTAAACATAAATTCTGTTTTTTTTTTCATGATTTAGGGGTAGCATGCAATTTTAAACAGCTTTCTAATTTACCTATATTATTGAATTTGCTTCATTCTCTTGATATCCTTTGATGAAAAGCACATCTAGATCTGATTGGTGGCTGCACATAGATACCTCATGATTGACTCACCCATGTGCATTCCTATTTCTTCAACAAAGGATATCTAACTTTTCAATCACTGTTGGTTACACTACTATCTCCCCATCACCCCAAGTCTGCTGCCTAGGAGTTGCACTTGACTCCAATCTGTCCTTCATACCCCACATCCAATTGCTCTCTTCATCCTGTCGCAACCACCTACGCAATATCTCCAAAATTCTTCCGTTTAGGAGTGCTGAAACTACTAAACGGCTAATCCACTCCCTGGTAATTTCCCGACTTGACTACTTTAATAACCTACTAACTGGCCTCCCTCTCTCCTGCCTTTCCCCTCTTCAATCCATCCTAAATGCCTCTGCTACGCTAATCCACCTCTCCCAGTGCTCTGTATTTGCTGCACCTCTCTGCGAGTCCCTTCACTGGCTCCCCATTCACAGCAGAATTAAATTCAAAATTCTCACCCTGACCTACAAAGCCCTTACCAACGCAGCCCCTCCCCCACGTGTCCTCCCTCATTAACAAATATACTCCAGCCCACCCCCGAAGATCCAACAATGACCTGCTTCTTGCATCTTCTACCATCCCCTCCTCCCATGCTAGACTACAGGACTTAGCTTGAGGAAGTGCGTTCCAGGTGGTTGGTGCCACACGAGAGGTCATTTTTCCGCTAACCTTTCCTCCTTTAAACACTCCCTAAAGACCTTAATTTCATGTAATTGGCAAGAGTCCATGAGCTAGTGACGTATGGGATATACAATCTTTACCAGGAGGGGCAAAGTTTCCCAAACCTCAAAATGCCTATAAATACACCCCTCACCACACCCACAATTCAGTTTTACAAACTTTGCCTCCTATGGAGGTGGTGAAGTAAGTTTGTGCTTGATTTCTTTAAGCGCTTCTAAGCATTTTGAAGCCCAATTCCTCTCAGAGTACAGTGTTTGTCAGAGGGTTGTGAAGGGAGTATCGCCTATTGATTTTATGGTTTTCCTTGCGAGAAATCTTTTCAAAGGTTCTCTGTTATCGGTCGTAGGGATTAATCTCCTACCTCTTTTCAGATCGACGATATACTCTTTAATACCATTACCTCTGCTGATACTTTTTCAGTACTGGTTTGGCTATCTGCTATATGTGGATGGGTGTCTTTCGGTAAGAATGTTTTTCTTATTTAAGACACTCAGCTATGGTTTGGCACTTTATGTATTAATATAAAGTTTTAACTATGTATTTTACTTATATTTGCCATGAGTCTATGTATATTTCATTTTGTAGACTGTCAGTTTCAGTTTGGGAAGCATGTTTAGGAAGTTATTTGTCTTACCTGGGGTATAGTCTGTTTTTTTTTTTCTAATTGACTTTTTTTCTTTTAATTTCACGGGCAAAATTAGGCTCGCAAGGGTGTAAAATGCTGTTATTGCGTCATTCTTGGCGCGATAATTTTTTGGCGCGAAGGTACATCTTTGACGCAAGTTGGTAATTTCCGGCGTCTGAGTTGACGCCAGGTTTCCTTGCACGAGGTTGCGTCATTTCCGGATCTTCTTGGTGTCAAATTTTTTTTCAACTTCCTTTTGCGTCATACTTGGTGCCAAAAAATTTAGTTTATTTTTCACCCCACTTCCTATATGCCTTCTATATGCTCAGAGGGCTATGCTGTTTGCATTTTTCCCCATTCCTGAAACTGCCATATAAGGAAATTATAAATTTTCTTTTACATTTTGCAAGATGTCTCAATCTGATCCTGTCTCAGAAGCAACTGTTGGAACCCTGCTGCCTGATCACCATTATACCAAAGCTAAGTGTATCTGTTGTAAGTTAGCTGAGATTATATCTCCAGCTGTAGTATGTAACAGTTGTCATGATGAGCTTTTGCACGCAGAAAATGTTTCCATCAGTACTAGTACAGTTTCTTTTGTTCCTTCAACATCTAATGTACATGATATCCCTGTTGATATGAAAAAATATATTGCTGATGCGATACAGAAGGCTTTGTCTGCTATTCCGCCTTCTAATAAACTTAAAAGGACTTTTAAAACTTCTCATAAAATTGATGAAATTTCTAATGACCGGCAACATACTGAAATATCATCCTCCTCTGAGGATCTCTCTGATTCAGAAGATCCTACCTCAAACATTGACAAATCTACTTATCTTTTCAAGATTGAGTATATTCGTTCCTTATTGAAAGAAGTGTTGGTGATATCAAAGCTAGTAAACGTTTAATTTCTTTTTACAAACCTCCTGTGGTTACTCCTGAGGTTTTTCCAGTTCCTGATGCTATTTCTGATGTGATTGCTAAGGAATGGATTAAGCCTGGTACTACTTTCATTCCTTCTAGGTTTAAAAGGTTGCACCCTTTGCCAGCGGCTAGATTAGAGTTTTGGGAAAAAGTCCTCAAAGTTGATGGGGCTATTTCTACTCTTGCCAAACGTACTACTATTCCTATAGAAGACAGTACTTCTTTTAAAGATCCTTTAGAGGGGAAACTTAAATCTTATCTAAGGAAAGCTTATTTATATTCTGGCTATCTTCTCAGGCCTGCCATTGCTATGGCTGATGTTGTGGCTGCATTAACCTTTTCATTGGAAAGCATAGCGCAACAGGAAACAGATCCTGATTTGTCTAACATTGTTTGCTTCAACATGCTAATCATTTTATCTGTGGTGCTATTTCTTTCATGTAATTAGCAAGAGTCCATGAGCTAGTGACGTATGGGATATACATTCCTACCAGGAGGGGCAAAGTTTGCCAAACCTCGAAATGCCTATAAATACACCCCTCACCACACCCACAAATCAGTTTTACAAACTTTGCCTCCTATGGAGGTGGTGAAGTAAGTTTGTGCTAGATTCTACGTTGATATGCGCTCCGCAGCAGGTTGGAGCCCGGTTTTCCTCTCAGCGTGCAGTGAATGTCAGAGGGATGTGAGGAGAGTATTGCCTATTTGAATTCAATGATCTCCTTCTACGGGGTCTATTTCATAGGTTCTCTGTTATCGGTCGTAGAGATTCATCTCTTACCTCCCTTTTCAGATCGACGATATACTCTTATATATACCATTACCTCTACTGATTCTCGTTTCAGTACTGGTTTGGCTTTCTACTACATGTAGATGAGTGTCCTGGGGTAAGTAAGTCTTATTTTCTGTGACACTCTAAGCTATGGTTGGGCACTTTTATATAAAGTTCTAAATATATGTATTCAAACATTTATTTGCCTTGACTCAGGATGTTCAACGTTCCTTATTTCAGACAGTCAGTTTCATATTTGGGATAATGCATATGAATTAATCAATTTTTTTCTTACCTTAAAATTTGACTTTTTTCCCTGTGGGCTGTTAGGCTCGCGGGGGCTGAAAATGCTTCATTTTATTGCGTCATTCTTGGCGCAGACTTTTTTGGCGCAAATTTTTTTTTTTCTGTTTCCGGCGTCATACGTGTCGCCGGAAGTTGTGTCATTTTTGACGTTTTTTTGCGCCAAAAGTGTCGGCGTTCCGGATGTGGCGTCATTTTTGGCGCCAAAAGCATTTAGGCGCCAAATAATGTGGGCGTCTTTTTTGGCGCTAAAAAATATGGGCGTCATTGTCTCCACATTATTTAAGTCTCATTATTTATTGCTTCTGGTTGCTAGAAGCTTGTTCACTGGCATTTTTTCCCATTCCTGAAACTGTCATTTAAGGAATTTGATCAATTTTGCTTTATATGTTGTTTTTTCTATTACATATTGCAAGATGTCCCAGATTGACCCTGAGTCAGAAGATACTACTGGAAAATCGCTGCCTGGTGCTGGATCTACCAAAGTTAAGTGTATCTGCTGTAAACTTGTGGTATCTCTTCCTCCAGCTGTTGTTTGTAATGAATGTCATGACAAACTTGTTAATGCAGATAATATTTCCTTTAGTAATGTTACATTACCTGTTGCTGTTCCATCAACATCTAATACTAGTGTTCCTGTTAACATAAGAGATTTTGTGTCTAAATCCATTAAGAAGGCTATGTCTGTTATTCCTCCTTCTAGTAAACGTAAAAGGTCTTTTAAAACTTCTCATTTTTCAGATGAATTTTTAAATGAGCATCATCATTCTGATAATGATTCCTCTGGTTCAGAGGATTCTGTTTCAGAGGTTGATGCTGATAAATCTTCATATTTATTCAAAATGGAATTTATTCGTTCTTTACTTAAAGAAGTCTTAATTGCTTTAGAAATAGAGGATTCTGGTCCTCTTGATACTAAAACTAAACGTTTAAATAAGGTTTTTAAATCTCCTGTAGTTATTCCAGAAGTTTTTCCTGTCCCTGATGCTATTTCTGAAGTAATCTCCAGGGAATGGAATAATTTGGGTAATTCATTTACTCCTTCTAAACGTTTTAAGCAATTATATCCTGTGCTATCTGACAGATTAGAGTTTTGGGACAAAATCCCTAAGGTTGATGGGGCTGTCTCTACTCTTGCTAAACGTACTACTATTCCTACGGCAGATAGTACTTCCTTTAAGGATCCTTTAGATAGGAAGATTGAATCCTTTCTAAAAAAAAGCTTACTTATGTTCAGGTAATCTTCTTAGACCTGCTATATCTTTAGCGGATGTTGCTGCAGCTTCAACTTTTTGGTTAGAAGCTTTAGCGCAACAAGTAACAGATCATAATTCTCATAGCATTGTTAATCTTCTTCAACATGCTAATAATTTTATTTGTGATGCCATCTTTGATATCATTAGAGTTGATGTCAGGTATATGTCTTTAGCTATTCTAGCTAGAAGAGCTTTATGGCTTAAAACTTGGAATGCTGATATGTCTTCTAAGTCAACTTTGCTTTCCCTTTCTTTCCAGGGTAATAAATTATTTGGTTCTCAGTTGGATTCTATTATCTCAACTGTTACTGGAGGGAAAGGAACTTTTTTACCACAGGATAAAAAATCTAAAGGTAAATTTAGGTCTAATAATTGTTTTCGTTCCTTTCGTCACAATAAGGAACAAAAGCCTGATCCTTCACCCACAGGAGCGGTATCAGTTTGGAAACCATCTCCAGTCTGGAATAAATCCAAGCCTTTTAGAAAACCAAAGCCAGCTCCCAAATGCACATGAAGGTGCGGCCCTCATTCCAGCCCATCTGGTAGGGGGCAGATTACGATTTTTCAAAGAAATTTGTATCAATTCAATTCACAATCTTTGGATTCAGAACATTGTTTCAGAAGGGTACAGAATTGGCTTCAAGATAAGGCCTCCTGCAAAGAGATTTTTTTTCTTTCCCGTGTCCCAGTAAATCCAGCGAAGGCTCAAGCATTTCTGAAATGTGTTTCAGATCTAGAGTTGGCTGGAGTAATTATGCCAGTTCCAGTTCTGGAACAGGGGCTGGGGTTTTATTCAAATCTCTTCATTGTACCAAAGAAGGAGAATTCCTTCAGACCAGTTCTGGATCTAAAAAATTGAATCGTTATGTAAGGATACCAACATTCAAAATGGTAACTGTAAGGACTATCCTGCCTTTTGTTCAGCAAGGGCATTATATGTCCACAATAGATTTACAGGATGCATATCTGCATATTCCGATTCATCCAGATCACTATCAGTTTCTGAGATTCTCTTTCCTAGACAAGCATTACCAGTTTGTGGCTCTGCCGTTTGGCCTAGCAACAGCTCCAAGAATTTTTACAAAGGTTCTCGGTGCCCTTCTGTCTAATCAGAGAACAGGGTATTGTGGTATTTCCTTATTTGGACAATATCTTGGTACTTGCTCAGTCTTTGCGTTTAGCAGAATCTCATACGAATCGACTTGTGTTGTTTCTTCGAGATCATGGTTGGAGGATCAATTTACCGAAAAGTTCATTGATTCCTCAGACAAGGGTAACCTTTTTAGGTTTCCAGATAGATTCAGTGTCCATGACTCTGTCATTAACGGACAAGAGACGTCTGAAGGATTCGACAGGCTGAGATCAATTTTAGTCTCAATCATTCCCTTCGGTAGCCTTATGCATGGAAATTCTAGGTCTTATGACTGCTGCATCGGACGCGATCCCCTTTGCTCGTTTTCACATGCGACCTCTTCAGCTCTGTATGCTGAATCAGTGGTGCAGGGATTACACAAAGATATCTCAATTAATATCTTTAAAACCGATTGTACGATACTCTGACGTGGTGGACAGATCACCATCGTTTAGTTCAGGGGGCTTCTTTTGTTCTTCCGACCTGGACTGTAATTTCAACAGATGCAAGTCTGACAGGTTGGGGAGCTGTTTGGGGGTCTGACAGCACAAGGGGTTTGGGAATCTCAGGAGGTGAGATTACCAATAAATATTTTGGAACTCCGTGCAAATTTCAGAGCTCTTCAGTCATGGCCTCTTCTAAAGAGAGAATCGTTAATTTGTTTTCAGACAGACAATGTCACAACTGTGGCATATATCGATCATCAAGGAGGGACTCACAGTCCTCTGGCTATGAAAGAAGTATCTCGAATACTGGTATGGGCGGAATCCAGCTCCTGTCTAATTTCTGCGGTTCATATCCCAGGTATAGACAATTGGGAAGCGGATTATCTCAGTCGCCAAACGTTACATCCGGGCGAATGGTCTCTTCACCCAGAGGTATTTCTTCAGATTGTTCAAATGTGGGGACTTCCAGAAATAGATCTGATGGCTTCTCATCTAAAAAAGAAACTTCCCAGGTATCTGTCCAGATCCAGGGATCCTCAGGCGGAAGCAGTGGATGCATTGTCACTTCCTTGGAAGTATCATCCTGCCTATATCTTTCCGCCTCTAGTTCTTCTTCCAAAAGTAATCTCCAAGATTCTGAAGGAAAGCTTGTTTGTTCTGCTGGTGGCTCCAGCATGGCCTCACAGGTTTTGGTATGCGGATCTTGTCCGGATGGCCTCTTGCCAACCGTGGACTCTTCCGTTAAGACCGGACCTTCTGTCGCAAGGTCCTTTTTACCATCAGGATCTCAAATCCTTAAATTTAAAGGTATGGAGATTGAACGCTTGATTCTAAGTCAAAGAGGTTTCTCTGACTCTGTGATTAATACTATGTTACAGGCTCGTAAATCTGTATCTAGGAAGATATATTATCGAGTCTGGAAGACTTACATTTCTTGGTGTCTTTCTCATCATTTTTCCTGGCATTCTTTTAGAATTCCGAGAATTTTACAGTTTCTTCAGGATGGTTTGGATAAAGGTTTGTCTGCAAGTTCCTTGAAAGGACAAATCTCTGCTCTTTCTGTTCTTTTTCACAGAAAGATTGCTAATCTTCCTGATATTCATTGTTTTGTACAAGCTTTGGTTCGTATAAAACCTGTCATTAAGTCAATTTCTCCTCCTTGGAGTTTGAATTTGGTTCTGGGGGCTCTTCAAGCTCCTCCGTTTGAACCTATGCATTCATTGGACATTAAATTACTTTCTTGGAAAGTTTTTTTGTTTCTTTTGGCCATCTCTTCTGCTAGAAGAGTTTCTGAATTATCTGCTCTTTCTTGTGAGTCTCCTTTTCTGATTTTTCATCAGGATAAGGCGGTGTTGCGAACTTCTTTTAAATTTTTACCTAAGGTTGTGAATTCTAACAACATTAGCAGAGAAATTGTGGTTCCTTCATTGTGTCCTAATCCTAAGAATTCTAAGGAGAGATCATTGCATTCTTTGGATGTAGTTAGAGCTTTGAAATATTATGTTGAAGCTACTAAGAATTTCCGAAAGACTTCTAGTCTATTTGTTATCTTTTCCGGTTCTAGGAAAGGTCAGAAGGCCTCTGCCATTTCTTTGGCATCTTGGTTGAAATCTTTAATTCATCATGCTTATGTCGAGTCGGGTAAAACTCCGCCTCAGAGGATTACAGCTCATTCTACTAGGTCAGTTTCTACTTCCTGGGCGTTTAGGAATGAAGCTTCGGTTGATCAGATTTGCAAAGCAGCAACTTGGTCTTCTTTGCATACTTTTACTAAATTCTACCATTTTGATGTGTTTTCTTCTTCTGAAGCAGTTTTTGGTAGAAAAGCAGCTGTTTCAGTTTGATTCTTCTACTTATAATTTCAGTTTTTTTCATTATAAGATTTAAACTTTATTTTGGGTGTGGATTATTTTCAGCGGAATTGGCTGCCTTTATTTTATCCCTCCCTCTCTAGTGACTCTTGCGTGGAAGATCCACATCTTGGGTAGTCATTATCCCATACGTCACTAGCTCATGGACTCTTGCTAATTACATGAAAGAAAACATAATTTCTTTCATGTAATTAACAAGAGTCCATGAGCTAGTGACGTATGGGATATACATTCCTACCAGGAGAGGCAAAGTTTCCCAAACCTTAAAATGCCTATAAATACACCCCTCACCACACCCACAAATCAGTTTTACAAACT